>NC_084616.1:72935580-73060580 GCF_033978795.1 Nerophis ophidion | reverse complement strand
CTTCGGCCCGAAGCAGCTGAGAGGGGCTCTAGCAACCCCCGCATGACCCCGAACGGGACAAGCGATAGGAAACGGATAAATGGATAGGAGGAAGAGGAGTCCTGATGATATTTTCCGCCGTCCTCACCAATCTCTGCAGAGACTTCCAGTCTGAGACACAGCAGGTTCTGGTCCAGACAGAGATGCAGTTGGTCAGTAGACTCTCTAGAGTGCCTCTGTAGAATGTGGCGAGAACGGGGGGAGGGAGCTGTGCTCTTTTCATCCGATGCAAAAAGTGTGTCACGCCTGTAAGTTATGTTTTGGTTTTGGTCATGCTATGTTTAGTTTTTGGACATTCAGTCACGTTTTGCACTTCCTGGTTTTGTTTGTTTCCATGTCAACTCATTAGTTTTCACCTGTCACGTCCCTGTTCTCAGCCTCACACCTGTTTTCACTAATGATCATAGCTATTTAAGTCACTCTTTCTCTTGTCTTCGTCCTGGGATCTTCACATGCGCACGCACCCTACCCATGCTGCACCTCCTTCATGTCCTCGTCCATAGTTCCATGCCGTGTAAGTTTTTGTATTCATGCCATTGTGCTAGTTTTTTTTTTTTTTATATATAGTCATGCCATCCTGCTGTTTCTGTTCATAGTTCATTCATGCCAATCGAGCAAGTGTTTTTGTTTCACGTTTGTACTGTTTAGCCAAGTTTCTTCCTCCATTGTGATCGCTTTTTGTTGTTTATTTGTTATTAAATAAACAACCATGTACTCACGTCCACGCCTCGCTCGTGTTGATCCTCATCTGCATCGAAGAAGCAATCCTTGTCCAAGCCAAGTTATGACAAAGTGCATGCGCTGCTGAGCTCTTTTTACAAGAGCTCCGGTGTGTAGGGACCAGGTGATATTGTCAGTTATCTGCACCCTCAGGAGCTTGGTGCTGCTTACCATCTCCACCGCTGTGCGTTTGATGTAAAGTGGAGCGTGGCTGGACTGGTGCCTCCTGAAGTCGACGATGATCTCCTCGGTCTTGTTGACGTTCAGGACCAGGTTGTTGGTTCTGCACCAGTCAACCAGATGTTTCACCTCCTACCTGTAGTCGTTGTTGTCACGGATGAGGCCCACTACTGTTGTGCCGTCCGCATACTTAGTGGTGGACCTGGCCCAGCAGTCACGGGTCATCAACAGTACGTGTTGATTCTGAGCCTCGCCCATCACCCATTGCAGCTGCTTTGTGAGCTGTTACCTTTCCTTAAAGTTGAGCATTTTAGCATAGGAGAAAGGTATGACAGCCACTCTTGTGACATGAGATTTAGATACTAACAGTGAGGATTCATCCATGAGGGACACGCATTCCTGGGTACTGTGGGACCGTACAAGTCGACTGGACAGTAATTGCATCTCCTGGGGATTTCAAGAATTTAGGCCATTGACAAGTGTACCGCTTTGAATAGATACACACACACTACACCAGGGGTCGGGAACCTTTTTGGCTGAGAGAGCCAAGAAGCCAGATATTTTAAAATGTATTTCCCTAAGAGCCATATACAATTTTTTTAACACTAAACACAACTAAACACATGTATTTTTAAGTAAGACCAACATTTCCAGAGTTTAATAAGTCTCTTATTCTTTGTAATAACATTGTTATTCTGAAGATAACTGTGGAGGGGGCGTGGCCTGCAGCAAAGCGGCATGTTGCCAGGACCGGCCTCGAAATCATCGACAGGTGTGTAGAGGCCCACCTGGGCCTTTTTATCTAATCACCTGTCGCTCTGTTATAAGCGGCAGCCAGGAGGAGAGACAGGGTTGGGGCTGGAGCTAGAGCGCGAGTGAGGACGAAAGAGAAAAAGACAATTGCTCGAAAGCAACTGAGAGAAAACTAAAATAAAACAATATTGTAACCCTAAAACAGGCTCTTGGTGGTGTGAAGAACCCCCAGGAGGGCAAGCCCCACACTAACCAATAATAAATAAACGACTTCTTACCATTAACGCAACTTCTTGAACATAAAAATGCATGAGAATGTTTTATATTTTGAACGTTGTTTTTATCACTGTGATTACAAGTGGAATTATTCATTACTTATCCTGTTAAACAATGTCAGCTCCGATTTATCCGAGAGCCACATGCAGTCATCAAAAGAGCCACATCTGGCTCTAGAGCCATAGGTTCCCTACCCCTGCACTAAACTCATGTGAAAATAGATAATAATTTATTTTGACCATGCCTGGAATATTTCATATAGCAAATTACATTTACAGAAAAAAGAATGACAAACCATCTTACATTTTAAGAAAAGAAAAAAACAAAAAACAAAAACGTTTACAATTTCAGAAAACAGAAAAACAAAAGACAAAACCCTTAAAGGGAATTTAAAATATTTCTCAATCTCTATGTGAAACAAGAACAATTTATTTTAGCATTCAAACTGTCATGCGTACGCGGCGCACTTGCTGCGCGGAGTTGCCACTTCGTGGATGCACAGGACCAGTCAGGCAGGAGTGCAGGTAAGAACTTGATTTTTAATATAATAAAACAAAAGAACACTGACAAAAAAATGACAAAATAAAGCGCGTGCCAACGCACAGAAAGCTAATGCTAAAACTTAGCAGGAAACAGAAAACACTAAACGACGTGAAGCTAAGGCGGAACTTAGCACAAAATCATCTAAGACACAGGATACAAAACGTGACGTGTTGCGAAAAGCAAGTAATGGACCAAGGACGAACTAAGGAATAACGCAGGCTTATATACTCAAACAATAATTAGAACACAGGTGCGCCTGACGCCAGAGCAGGTGAACAAATGCTGAAACCATGGAAACGAGACAAAACAGGAAGTGCACAAAAACAAGGATCGGCCAAGTCTAGAACTAAACATGATCAGAACCTATAAACGACAAAACAATAAACGATCCGCATAGCGGACCGTGACACTAACCAGCAAATAAACGCAATGGATCCCATGGGAGTCGCTCTATTCCGCCTATTAAGCGCTGTGAAAAAAATTCAAAAACCTCCATCTAGGTTTTATATAAACGCTGTAGGTACAGTATATATGTATTTTAGTAACAGGCACATCCATAATAACATGTAATATTTACTTATTTTGATCATTTTAAGCAACAATTTAATCACTATATATATACAGTGGGGCAAAAAAGTATTTAGTCAGCCAGCAATTGTGCAAGTTCTCCCACTTAAAATGATGACAGAGGTCTGTAATTTTCATCATAGGTACACTTCAACTGCTAGAGACAGAGTATGAAAAAAAAATCCAGGAATTCACATTGTAGGAATTTTAAAGATTTTTTTTGTAAATTATGGTGGAAAATAAGTATTTGGTCAACCATTCAAAGCTGGAAGGAGGTTTTGGCTCAAAATCTCACGATACATGGCCCCATTCATTCTTTCCTTAACACGGATCAATCGTCCTGTCCCCTTAGCAGAAAAACAGCCCCGAAGCATGATGTTTCCACCCCCATGCTTCACAGTAGGTATGGTGTTCTTGGGATGCAACTCAGTATTCTTCTTCCTCCAAACACGACCAGTTGAGTCTATACCAAAAAGTTCTATTTTGGTTTCATCTGACCACATGAACTTCTCCCAATCCTCTGCTGTATCATCCATGTATTCATTTTGGTATAAACTATACATATACATCAAATTTTAAAACATATGACATTTTTTTTTTTGTCAAAATGAAAACTTTTTAGTAAGAAAGATGAACTCTCCACATTATTCCCGGGCTTTTGCGGGCCACGTTAAATGACGTGTCGGGCCGGATCTGGCACCCGTAACTTGAGTTCGACAAAGTACTTGCCAACCTTAAGACCTCGGAATTCGGGAGATTGGGGGCCGGGGGGCGGGGTTAAGGGGGGAGGAGTATACTTATAGCTAGAATTCACTGAAAGTCAAGTACATTATATATATATATATATATATATATATATATATATATATATATATATATATATATATATATATATGTATATATATATATATATATATATATATATATATATATATATAAAAGTTCTATTTTAGTTTCATCTGACCACATGACATTCTCCCAATCCTCTGCTGTATCATCCATGTATCCATTTTGGTACAAACTCAACTCGTCGTGTTTGGAGGAAGAAGAATACTGAGTTGCATCGCAAGAACACCATACCTACTGTGAAGCATGGGGGTGGAAACATCATGCTATGGGGCTGTTTTTCTGCTAAGGGGACAGGACGATTGATCCGTGTTAAGGAAAGAATGAATGTGGCCATGTATCGTGAGATTTTGAGCCAAAACCTCCTTCCATCAGTGAGAGCTTTCAATGGTTGACCTAATACTCATTTTCCACCATCATTTACAAATAAATTCTTTAAAATTCCTACAATGTGAATTCCTGGATTTTTTTTTCATATTCTGTCTCTCACAGTTGAAGTGTACCTATGATGAACATTACAGACCTCTGTCATCATTTTAAGTGGGAGAACTTGCACAATCGGTGGTTGGCTAAATACTTTTTTGCCCCACTGTGTATATATATATATATATATATATATATATATATATATATATATGGAGTTTCTGTACAGAATAAATACAAACATATGCAACCTTGCTGTTTGTATGGTAATCTAAATGAAATACATTCTACGCCAACGCAGAAGCACCCTTTTGTGTCTGTTTATGAGACACAGCAAGCTTTCAGCTTATGCAAATGTGACCCCTTTCACTTCCACATGATGTGCATTCAGCTCTTAACGTCAATATGCAGCGCCCCATTTCACGATTGCAAGAGTAATGAGAGGCTGTTATACGTCCAACGTTACGTTCTCACTTGCATTGACGCGCCACTGGAAAAACTGTAAACCGGTCAACCCTTTTGCTTCTTCTGTTGCTCTCGGATCTGCGGGCCTGTTGTGGAAAACTAAGGGTACAGCAACCCAATTGTACTAAACTTTTTTTATACTGGTGGATTGGGTAATTTCTGGAAAAACATTGAGAAAATTGTCATTTTGTCCATTTTTTTTATCATTAGTTTGTTCAGTTGTGACAGCAAGCAAATTGTAAAATGGTAAATAGTCTTTTTTCATAATGTAAGGCGATTTAAAAAAGATGAATAACCTGACATCCCTAATTCAGAAGTTGGATACACGTATTGGATGCATCTTCAGATAAATAAAAAGGGGGAAAAATGAAAACAGTGTCAGAGTTATTTGGCGTCGAACCCCAAGATGCAGAGATGGAGGCAGGCATGGAATGTGAAAAAAAAAATTGAATTAAATACTAAGACAAAAACAAAACCAAAAGGGTACAAACACAAAGCGCGGACGAGGCGGATAATCAAACAAAAGGAGCTAGCCTGGGAGCTAGAAAATAACGAACGGGAGCTTAGCGTGGAAGCTAGCGGTTAGCGAACAGGCAAACAGAAGTCGTACTTTTATAATGAAATATAAAACGGAAGCAGGGAACAAAAAACCGTACGCTAGAAACATCAACTGAATATAGCTTACCGCTACGCTGCAAAGACAAGGTACGACACGACAGGAGCGATAACGCATCACAAGAGCGACTAGACGTGACATCGACAAGACAATACAGTGATCCGGCAACTGACACAAGACAAAGCAGGTACAAATAGGAGCAGGCTGATTGGCAACAGGTGTGGCCAGGTGCCTATCAGCCGCAGCTGAGGAGGAACACAGCACGCAGGGAACCAGACAGGAAGCTGACAAAATAAGAGCACTAGACAGGAACTAAAGACAGGAGATACTCAACACAGAGGAAAAAACTAAAACATAGACAAACTGTCAGTGGAAAGCCTGACAAACAGATTTGTTTGGTTCTACCCTGAGGTCAGAAATAGGAGGCTCTGCCAGGTAATCCTAAACATTACTAATCTCTGAAATCTTTAGTATTGTAATGCCAATTGATCTCACATTAGATAAACTTCTTGCTAACAAACAAAAAAATCCATATATTCATTTCTTACTGCAAAGAAATCTCATGTAATAGATTCCAAACTGGAAAAGTGAAGTAATCTTTTTAGCCAATTTTACTTGCATCAAGTTGGAGTGGAATTTAGTTTGTTAGTAGCGCAGACACAGGTGACGACAAAAGCATCTATTTACGTTAATTAGTGCAGGTGGTGATTAAACCAAGTATCATATTTTCCGAACTATAAGGCAGACTTAAAATACTCCCCCCACCCAGAAAAAAAAACTCAACAGTGCGCCTTATAACCTGGTGCGCCTAATGTAAGTAATACTCACCTCGAAGCTATTTTATTTGGTACATGTTGTAATGATAAATGTGACCAGTAGATGGCAGTCAAACATACGAGATACGTGTAGACAGCACTATGATGGCAATATCCATCCATCCACTTTCTACTGCTTGTCACTTTTTGGGGTTACGGGAGGTCGCTGGAGCGTATCTCAGCTGCATTCGGGGCAGAAGGCGCTGTACACCCTTGGACAAGTCGCCACCTCATCGCAGGGCCAACGCAGATAGACAGACAACATTCACACTCACATTCACACACTAGGGCCAATTTAGTGTTGCCAATCAACCTATCCCCAGGTGCATGTTTTTGGAGGTGGGAGGAAGCCGGAGTACCCGTAGGGAACCCACGCAGTCACGGAGAGAACACGCAAACTCCACACAGAAAGATCCCGAACTTAATTCCAAACATTTCTTCACAAAAAAAGGAATGTTTAACATCAATATTTATGGAACCTGTCCACAAAAATCTATGTGTCAACACAGAATATTGCACTGTTGCATTTCTTTTCACAGTTTATGAACTCTTACATTCATATTTTGTTGAAGTATTATTCAATAAATATATTTATAAAGGATTTTTAAATTGTTGCTATTTTTTTAGAATATTTAAAAAAAATCTCACGTACCCCTTGGCATACCTTCAAGTACCCCCATTTGAGAACCACTGCTCTATTGCAATCCCCAAAGAGGGGACTTAAAGTGGACGATTACTTCTATGTGTAGAAATCTTTATTTATAATTGAATCACTTGTTTATTTTTCAACAAGTTTTTAGTTATTCCAAATAGTTCAAGAAATACCACTATACAATTTAATAAATCAGAAACTGAAGACATAGTGCTGTATTTTACTTCTTTATGTTGAGATCCATGACTCGGATCTTCATATATTATTGAAGATAATATGTGAAGATCCGTTTAATTCCCGTTTAGTCCATCACCATGGTTACTTATTAGTTTCTAGTTACTCCTGGTTCCTGCACACCTGTTCTCTGTTAATCACCTTCCCTTTATAAACCTTCCTCTTTTCATTCTTCGGCCCGGGACTCTAATTTGTTCATACACAACGGTACGTCTGCTTTGCACTTTTGCTCCCATGCAATTTCTGTATCATTCTCGCCAGCTCTCACGCCGCGCGATTGTATTCATCCTTAGCTCTCATGCTAAATGTTTTGTTTTCCCCTTTGTGTGCCCATGTGCCAGTTGAGCTCACTATTTGTTTATCCTAGCTCTCATGCTAGCGTCTTTTGGTTGCTTTTTCTTAGCGCCAGTGTTTTTGTTCTCTAGCACCTTTTTGTTAATCAATCAATCAATCAATGTTTATTTATATAGCCCCAAATCACAAATGTCTCAAAGGACTGCACAAATCATTACGACTACAACATCCTCGGAAGAACCCACAAAAGGGCAAGGAAAACTCACACCCAGTGGGCAGGGAGAATTCACATCCAGTGGGACGCCAGTGACAATGCTGACTATGAGAAACCTTGGAGAGGACCTCAGATGTGGGCAACCCCCCCCCCCCTCTAGGGGACCGAAAGCAATGGATGTCGAGCGGGTCTAACATGATACTGTGAAAGTTCAATCCATAGTGGCTCCAACACAGCCGCGAGAGTTCAGTTCAAGCGGATCCAAGACAGCAGCGAGAGTCCCGTCCACAGGAAACCATCTCAAGCGGATCAGCAGCGTAGAGATGTCCCCAACCGATACAGGCGAGCGGTCCATCCTGGGTCCCGACGGGCGGTCCATCCTGGGTCTCGACTCTGGACAGCCAGTACTTCATCCATGGTCATCGGACCGGACCCCCTCCACAAGGGAAGGGGGGACATAGGAGAAAGAAAAGAAGCGGCAGATCAACTGGTCTAAAAAGGAGGTCTATTTAAAGGCTAGAGTATACAGATGAGTTTTAAGGTGAGACTTAAATAAATAATTAGTTCATACCTTTTGCTGTGTTCAATTTTCGACGCATCCTCGAGGGAAATCGAACCCGGCATCACTATGCCGAACAGGCGTAACACTTTATCTCTTTTTTTTTCAACCAAAAATGCTTTGCTCTGATTAAAAAGATGTCACTGAAAAAAGGTGGAGAAACACTGAACTGGAACAAAACTATTTTCCGATCCTATGTCTGTGCGACGAGAAAACCCTCCCTCTTGATTTCCAGGTATGACAAGGTCATGCGGAAGAGACGGGGAAGTTTTCATCCCAATGAGCACCAAGGGCTCATTTCCCCACTTAAAGGCCGCTGAAGCGTAACGTTCATTTCAGTCAATGTGTGAAATCAACCCCTTAAACTGTTTGGATCTCAACCAAAGGCCACTGTTGTCTCTTTATTACAGGCCAATTATAATCAGCCTCCAAATGGCGATTAGGTGTTGCTAATGACTATTCAGCATAGTGATGGATGCGACATGAACATACTTATTACAGTGAGGCGAGCCATATATTGACTTGGCTGATGTCGACGACAAACACGTGCACGCCTGAATGCAAATTTCGAACTCCATGCGCAATTTCTTGCCACGTTTTTGCAGACGCGAGCGTGACAGTTCATTTGGTGTGAGTGCCCATGCACGTGCGTCGGGCCATTCCACTTATTTCGAATCGCCCGTGTCGCAACCTCGCCGTGTTTCATGGGGAAAAACTCATTTTTGATTCGGTTCAAGTATTGTTTAGGGTCGCAGGGAATTTGCCCGGAGCCTCTGAATGGAATGGAATTCGGCGGTCAAAATTGAACCTTCACAATTGATTGTCAGATAAGCGCATCATCTTATTTCCAAACCCACCTCCCAACAACCGCGGGAGTCGTATTAATTTAGTGAGGCCGGATAAACAATGGAAAAGAATGATAGGAATTTGATGTCTTTTGCACACTGAGCGTGCTTCTTTCATGCACGGCTGAAAGAATATCAAGGGCTGTATCAAAAAATTCTGCCTTTGAAATATCAATCAATCAATCAATGTTTACTTATATAGCCCTAAATCACTAGTGTCTCAAAGGGCTGCACAAACCACTATGACATCCTCGGTAGGCCCACATAAGGGCAAGGAAAACTCACACCCAGTGGGACGTCGGTGACAATGATGACTATGAGAACCTTGGAGAGGAGGAAAGCAATGGATGTCGAGCGGGTCTAACATGATACTGTGAAAGTTCAATCCACAATGGATCCAACACAGTCGCGAGAGTCCAGTCCAAAGCGGATCCAACACAGCAGCGAGAGTCCCGTTCACAGCGGAGCCAGCAGGAAACCATCCCAAGCGGAGGCGGATCAGCATCGCAGAGATGTCCCCAGCCGATACACAGGGAAGCAGTACATGGCCACCGGATCGGACCGGACCCCCTCCACAAGGGAGAGTGGGACATAGAAGAAAAAGAAAAGAAACGGCAGATCAACTGGTATAAAAAGGGAGTCTATTTAAAGGCTAGAGTATACAAATGAGTTTTAAGGTGAGATTTAAATGCTTCTACTGAGGTGGCATCTCGAACTGTTACCGGGAGGGCATTCCAGAGTACTGGAGCCCGAACGGAAAACGCTCTATAGCCCGCAGACTTTTTTTGGGCTTTGGGAATCACTAACAAGCCGGAGTCCTTTGAACGCAGATTTCTTGCCGGGACATATGGTACAATACAATCGGCAAGATAGGATGGAGCTAGACCGTGTAGTATTTTATACGTAAGTAGTAAAACCTTAGTAGTAAAATACCTATTTATATACCACTACCGTATTTTCTGGCGTATAAGTCGCTCCGGAGTATAAGTCGCACCTGCCGAAAATGCATAATAATGAAGGAAAAAAACATATATAAGTCGCTGTGGAGAGGCGGAGCCCAGCCCAAGATGGCGGCAAGGAGGCGGAGGATGCGAGCGAGAGGCGAGGCGGGGCGTGCCGGGAGTGACGCCCCAATCAAGTTCAGGTGTGTGGATCGCACACCGGGACCCAATTAATATATCTCCTAACTATGTATAAAAGGGGAGAAGGGGGACGGCGTGGCGCAGTTGAAGAGTGGCCGTGCGCAACCCGAGGGTCCCTGGTTCAATCCCCACCTAGTACCAACCTCGTCACGTCCATTGTGTCCTGAGCAAGAAACTTCACCCTTGCTCCTGATGGGTGCTGGTTAGCGCCTTGCATGGCAGCTCCCTCCATCAGTGTGTGCATGTGAAGTGAAGTGAAGTGAATTATATTGATATAGCGCTTTTTCTCTAGTGACTCAAAGCGCTTTACATGGTGAAACCCAATATCTAAGTTACATTTAAACCTGTGTTGGTGGCACTGGGAGCAGGTGGGTAAAGTGTCTTGCCCAAGGACCCAACGACAGTGACTAGGATGGCAGAAGCAGGGATCGAACCTGCAACCCTCAAGTTGCTGGCACGGCCGCTCTACCAACCGAGCTGCTCTACCAACCGAGCCACTCTACCAACCGAGCTATATGTGTGTGTGAATGGGTAAATGTGGAAGTAGTGTCAAAGCGCTTTGAGTACCTTGAAGGTAGAAAAGCGCTATACAAGTACGACCCATTTAAGGAGGGGAGAACGAGGCAGAAGGAGTAGGAGAGTCAGCAGCAGCGACCGAGGAGCGAGAGAGAGCAAGAAGGCGACGACGAAAGCGACCAAAGAGCGAGCAGCAGAGGAGGAGCTGAAAAGCAACCCGGAAGGAGACAGCTTTATTGAAAAATAAACCAGAGTCAAACCTGTAAAAGAGATGTCCTTCCTTGGTGGTCAGTGGAACCCACACGGCGATGGCAAGAAACCATTACAGTCACACTGGAGTATAAGTCGCATTTTTGGGGGAAATGTATTTGATAAAACCCAACACCAAGAATAGACATTTGAGAGGCAATTTAAAATAAATAAAGAATAGTGAACAACAGGCTGAATAAGTGTACGTTATATGAGGCATAAATAACCAACTGAGAAGGTGCCTGCTATGTTAACCTAACATATTATGGTAAGAGTCATTCAAATAACTATAACATATAGAACATGCTATACGTTTACCAAATAATCTGTCACTCCTAATCGATAAATCCCAGGAAATCTTATACGTTTAGTCTCTTATGTGAATGAGCTAAATAATATTACTTGATATTTTACGGTAACGTGTTAATAATTTCACACATAGATCGCTCCAAACTATGAAAAAAAACTGCGATCTATAGTCCGAAAAATACGGTACTTTTTTTTGTAATACAGTGGAACCTCAATTTATGAATGTTACTATTAGCGTCTTTTTTTTGGTTTAGGCTATTTCCAAGAGCTTCAACTACGAACGGCACTTCTGACTTGCTTATTTCCACGATTGTCCCACATTGCGCTTGTCAGAGCTATGTCACCCTGTCTTAGAGATCACGTTATGATATCAGAAACACTTTAGATGTGTCCAAACTCTTACAGTTTGGTTGTGTATGTTACGTTCCCAGATGGCTCAGAGTCTAAGGATCGTAGGAAAATGCGACATGAAAGTGTATAATCCAAACGAGTCGTAAATTAAAGACATCGAAGCCAAGAATTGAAAACAAAACTAGTGTTATTGAAAAGTAACCATGGTAACTAAAGTAACAACAAGACACAACACTAGCCTAGCTTGGGAATACAGGTGCTGTCAAATAAATAAACAAAACATACCAAAAGACACCTCTGAAAAAGAAAGGTGAGCTTACTAATTAAAGCAATTTAATTAGCATAAACCAAAAACCTACTTACCTACTTGGAGTTGCTGGACAACCGATTTCATTTAGCATTCTAGCTAGTTAAGCTTTGGCTTGCGGCCCCTTTTGTTCGAGGATTTTATTAGCAAATGGCGATTGATTGATTGATTGATTGAAACTTTTATTAGTAGATTGCACAGTTCAGTACATATTCCGTACAATTTGCCTGAGAATTTCATTATTAATCATACAAATTGTTTCAAGTAGACTGTCAATTTTACAAAAAAATAAAAATAAAATACATTTACACAATTTTAATGTAAAATATAGTGTTTTTAATTTTAATTTTTTTATTTTAATTTTTTTATTTTATGGTAAACAGAAAAACAGTACCACTGTTTATTGGGTGGAGTTTTACGGAAAAATCCGGCAGCTTAGTTTCCACTATTTTTGTGTTAAATTTACATTGGTTTTTACAACATTATATTGTTATTGGAAAAACAATTCAAGTTCTTTTTTTGTTCTGGCAACTTAGCTGCCAGTTTTTCGACCGTATAAACAAATGTACCTTCTTTCCATTTACAGTAAAACACTGTTAAAAACGACAACCATATATTTTACTGTCAAAATATGACAGCTCAGTCAACAGAATTTTAACGCAAAAAAACAGTAGTCGTTTTTGTCAATTCATAGTTATATGCTGTAAAGAGCAACGCAACATGTATTGCCATTTTTATTAATTTGATGGGTAGTTTGCTGTAAAATAAAATATTTTTATTTCGACCATTTTTTTTGGGGAAAGTATGTTTTGTATGCAGAGGGGAGATGACTGCTCAGACACCAGGGGGTATTGAAGTTCTATCATTTATTTTATATATATATATATATATATATATATATATATATATATATATATATATATATATATATATATATATATATATATATATTTTTAGTATAAAATAAATATATATAATAATAATAATAAACAACACTACTAAACAATAAAATTTAGTGTGTGACCAAAATACAAGTGTGTGGTGTAAGACTATGTGTGTAACTGATTGTCGTGTATTACCGTGATGTTGAAGAGAGCAAGAGGAGGGACAAAGTAGTAGGACAGTCCGTGAATAGGCAAGGGGGTCGAGGGTAGGAGCGAGGCAGCGTAGTCCGTGTCCGAGCAGGGGGTCGAGGATCGAGGAGGGGAATCCAAATCACAAGAGCGGATCGACAATAGATCAGAACGGGTAGACTCGGTAATGCACTGTGGGAGAACATGGCCACTGTCCCAACTTCGCCACGCCGTCCTCGGGAGAGTGTTGGGGAGTGGCCGTAGTGGGGGGAAACGGCTGGGGTGTGTCCTTTTTTTTTTTTTTTTTCTTCTTTGTCATGAAAAAGGGAGTTTTTTGTGGTTGGTGCACAAATTGTAAGTGTATATTGTGTTTTTTATGTTGATTAAAAAAAAAATAAAAAAATAAAAATATTATTTTTTTTATTTTTCTTTTTTTATAAAAAATTATTCTGCCGGTGGTAGGGGACCACTGGTCTAGAACAGTGGTCCCCAACCTTTTTGTATCCGCGGACCGGTCAACGCTTAATAATTTGTCCCGAGGTCCGGGGGGTGGGGGGGTTGTCCTTTTTTTCTCTTTTTTTTTTCTTTCTTCTTTGTCATGAAAAAGGGACGTTTTTGTCATGAAAAGGGGAGTTTTTTGTGGTTGCTGCACTAATTGTAAGTGTATATTGTGTTTTTTATGTTGATTTAATAAAAAAAAAAAAGTATTTATTTATTTTTATTTTAATTTTTTTTTATAAAAAATTATTCTGCGGCCCGGTACCAATCGGCCGGTGGTTGGGGACCACTGGTCTAGAACAGTGGTCCCCAACCTTTTTGTATCTGCGGACCGGTCAACGCTTAATAATTTGTCCTGTGGCCCGGTTGGTGGGGGGGGGATCCTTTTTTTTTTCTTTGTCATGAAAAAGGGACGTTTTTGTCATGAAAAAGGAAGGTTTTTATGTTTGGTGCAGTAATTGTAAGTGTATATTGTGTTTTTTATGTTGATTTAATAAAAAAATAAAAAATAAAAATATTATTTTTTTTAAATAAAAATTTGTAAAAAATTCTTCTGCGGCCCGGTACCAATCGGCCGGCGGTAGGGGACCACTGGTCTAGAACAGTGGCCCCCAACCTTCTTGTATCCGCGGACCGGTCAACGCTTAATAATTTGTCCCGTGGCCCGGTTGGGGGGGTGGGTCCTTTTTTTTTTTTTTTTTTTTTTCTTTGTCATGAAAAAAGGGACGTTTTTGTCATGAAAAGGGGAGATGTTTGTGGTGGGTGCACTAATTGTAAGTGTATATTGTGTTTTTTATGTTGATTTAATAAAAATAAAAAAAATAAATAAATCAATTTTTTTTTTTTTAATGAAAAATTCTTCTGCGGCCCGGTACCAATCGGCCGATGGTTGGGGACCACTAGTCTAGAACAGTGGTCCCCAACCTTTTTGTATCCGCGGACCGGTCAACGCTTAATAATTTGTCCCGTGGCCCGGTTGGGGGGGTGGATCCTTTTTTTTTTTTTTTAATAAAAATTTGTAAAAAATTCTTCTGCGGCCCGGTGGTTGGGGACCACTGGTCTAGAACAACAACTTAATGAATTCTGCTTACGGGCGCTCATTACCAACAACGGATTCAAATCCATCATAAATGCACTGCGTCTCTATTCCCAACAGTCGTGCGTATAGTTCATCCAGAGTCACGGTACAGGGATAAAACAGCAAGTACATGACAAGGGACATATTTTATGGGCATGGAGAGGAACGATATGATATATTATCTCCCTATGCTGACAAGATAAACAGCCATTAACATATATTTGTCTTGAAAACATTCGTATTTTGTCAACAAAAAAATATATCTTTCTGTCAAGAGGAAGCCTCTCGGCAACCTGATGATGCAAAAATGGAGAAGAAGTTGGACAAATAATCACAAAGACAAAGGCATAAATCTCTCCATAAGAGAATATTTTCAAACGGTGGCAGAAAAACACCCGAGGTTGGCCATCAGTTTGACTGATTGGAACACTCGCGACTGCAACAGCCGGGCCGCTGGTGCAAAAGCATGCTGTGGGATTTCCTCCCAGTAGAGTCACTTGAATGCTTGCTTGGATTGGGAAATCCCCGAAGAGTCTTGCTGATGTATGGTTCCGTCCAACGGAGAAGTGTCAGTTGACTTGCAAACTGAAAGTTGACAAACACTTGTGAGTCTCTAATCATTTCTACAACTTTTGTTGCGTTGTGATAGAGTGATCGGAGCACAAACTTGTTGGTCATAAAAAAAAAAAATCAATGAAGTTTGGTTCTTTAATTTATTATGGGTCTACTGAAAATGTGAGCAAATCTGCTGGGTCAAAAGTATACATACAGCAATGTTAATATTTGCTTACATGTCCCTTGGCAAGTCTCACTGCAATAAGGCGCTTTTAATTTTTTTTATTTTTTTTACCACTCCCCTTAACAAAATTGATACAGTGCAGTTTAATGTTTTGGTTTTCTGACATGGACTTGTTTCTTTAGCATTCAGCATTGCTCAAATTTCACGTGGAGAAAGATAAGACCTTCTGGAGGAAAGTTCTGTGGTCAGATGTAACAAAATTGAGCTGTTTGGCCACAATACCCAGCAATTTCTTTGGAGGAGAAAAGGTGAGGCCTTCAATCCAAGAACACCACACCTACCGTCAAGCATGGTGGTGGTATGTTTATGCTCGGGACCTGTTTTGCTGGCAATGGAACTGGTGCTTTACAGAGAGTAAGTGGGACGATAAACAAGGAGGATTACCTCCAAATTCTCCAGGACAATCTAAAATCATCAACCCGGAGGTTGGTTCTACAGGCGCAGTTGGGTGTTCCAACAGGACTATGGAACCTATTCACCAATAAATTCCTAACTTCTTCTTATTTTTCTTCCTAAGTGATTTTCTAAGAGGAGTTCATTCAAATTGATGACCTGTTCTTAAACGACCAAATTGTTCCCACCGGCTGTTTTTAAGTTGCAGAATGCCCAATGCTTAGCGCGGGCGTTGTCTATCATAATTTGCATATAAACACGCCCAATATACATAGGTACACACCCTTAATTCCGTAATTTGTAGAGGTAAACGCCCTTAATTCCCCATATAAGGGCACAATTCCGGCGGCTAAGCCGAACATCAAACACACGGAGAAAACAAAAACAGATTATAGAAGAGAAATTCGTATTATCCCGCGGGGGAAATCAATAATGTCAAAACGTAAGTTTAAGAAAGGGTCTGTCTGTCTTATCTATCCATCCATCTATTTATCTATCTATCCATCTATCTATCTATCTATCTATCTATCTATCTATCTATCTATCTATCTATCTATCTATCTATCTATCTATCTATCTATCTATATTTGTGTACATTAGAAGAGAACTAATTTACAAAAAAAGAAAAAAAATATACATATATATGTATATATATATATATATATATATATATATATATATATATATATATATATATACGGTATATAAACATATATACATACATATATATACATATATACAAACATATATATACATATACATACATATATACATACATATATATATATATATATATATATATATATATATATATATATATATATATATATATATATATATATATATATATATATTATATTAATTTAACATTAGACAATAGAAGTAAGGGAACTTGTCACGCTTCAGAACAATTAGGCCACCCTAAGAGTGCTCTGGAGCCCCCGTAGATTTTTTTTCTTACCTACGAACAAATCCCAGCTAAAACAACATTGGTGAATACAAAAATCTCCTTAAAAACTTCATAAGTGGGCTTTAGAACGAAATTTGTTTTTAAAAACGGTTGCTGAATGGGGCCCAATGACCCCAAACACACATCAAAAGTGGTAAAGAAATGACTAAATCAGGCTAGAATTAAGGTTTTGGAATGGCCTTTCCAAAATCCTGATTCAAACGTGTAGACAATGCTGAAGAAACAAGTCTATGTCAGAAAACCAACAAATTTAGCTGAACTGTACCAATTTTGTCAAGAGAAGTGGTCAAAAAGTTCAACCAGAAGCTTGTGGATGGCTACCAAAAACCCTTCATTGCAGTGATACTTGCCGAGGGACATGTAACCAAATATTAACATTGCTGTATGTATACTTTTGACCCAGCAGATTTGGTCACATTTTCAGTAGACCCATAACAAAATTCATAAAACAACCAAACTTCATGAATGTTTTTTTTTTGTGACCAACAAGTATGTGCTCCAATCACTCTATCACAAAAAAATAAGAGTTGTAATAATGGTTTGAAACTCAAGACAGCCATGACATTATGTCCTTTACAACTTTTGTGTGAAGCTTGCGGGCCATAGTGATGCCGGGTTCGTTCTTCCAGGGATGCATCTAGCAACAACACAGCGAGAGGTAAGAAATTAAAGATTTATTAAACTAACAAAACAGACTAGAAACAGAAACACTGGAGCTAAACAGAAAGGGAAACAAATGGCTAGGAATATGACCAGAAAAACTAAACTTGGCACAAAAAGGGAAAACAAAACATTAGCATGAGAGCTAGGAATGAAATGAAGCGTAGCGTGTGAGCTAACGAGTGAGAGCATTAAAAACAAGTCATCAACTGTAGCAAGATGGCAAATTAGAATCCGAGAACGAATGACGAAAAGGGACGTGATAACCAGAAACAGGTGTGCGTAGAAAGCAAGGGGTGTCAGGCTTTGACATGGATTGTGTGTGCTCCTTCGACGCAGCAGGATTACAGGACGAGCCAGGCGTGAATTCAGGTACATGTTTTTATTTAAACACTATATTCAAAAATAATCAAACTAAGGGCGCTCACAAGGAGGAAGAAACTTGGCTAAACAATACAAACGTGAAACAAAAACACCTGCTCGTTGGCATGAAAGACAATTTTACTATAAACTTAAACAGCACGATGGCAAGACTAAAGACATAAAACAAAAGAGTGCACTGTGGCATAAATATATAAACTGGAACCGTGGACAGGACGTGAAGGTTTGAACAGCATGGGTAGGGTGCGTGTGAGTGTGAGGATCCCAGGACGAAGACAAGAAAAAGAGTGACTTAAATAGCTGTGATGATTAGGGAAAACAGGTGAGGCTGAGAACAGGGACGTGATAGGTGAGAACTAATGAGGTTGGCATGGAAACAAACAAAAGTGCAAAACGTGACTGATAAAACATAACATGACAAAACAAAACATGATCCATATGTGTGACAATGGGTAGGTGAACTAATAAACTACCATGCAGAAAGAATAAACAGGAAATATCCATCCATCCACCCATCTTCTTCCGCTTATCCGAGGTCGGGTCGCGGGGGCAACAGCCTAAGCAGGGAAACCCAGACTTCCCTCTCCCCAGCCACTTCATCTAGCTCTTCCCGGGGGATCCCGAGGCGTTCCCAGGCCAGCCGGGAGACATAGTCTTCCCAACGTGTCCTTGGTCTTCCCCGTGGCCTCCTACCGGTTGGACGTGCCCTAAACACCTCCCTAGGGAGGCGTTTGGGTGGCATCCTGACCAGATGCCCGAACCACCTCATCCTGCTCCTCTCGATGTGAAGGAGCAGCGGCTCTACTTTGAGTTCCTCCCGGATGACAGAGCTTCTCACCCTATCTCTAAGGGAGAACCCCGCCACACGGCGGAGGAAACTCATTTCGGCCGCTTGTACCCGTGATCTTATCCTTTCGGTCATGACCCAAAGCTCATGACCATAGGTGAGGATGGGAACGTAGATCGACCGGTAAATTGAGAGCTTTGCCTTCCGGCTCAGCTCCTTCTTCACCACAACGGATCGGTACAACGTCCGCATTACTGAAGACGCCGCACCGATCCGCCTGTCGATCTCACGATCCACTCTTCCCCCACTCGTGAACAAGACTCCTAGGTACTTGAACTCCTCCACTTGGGGCAGGGTCTCCTCCCCAACCCGGAGATGGCATTCCACCCTTTTCCGGGCGAGAACCATGGACTCGGACTTGGAGGTGCTGATTCTCATTCCGGTCGCTTCACACTCGGCTGCGAACCGATCCAGTGAGAGCTGAAGATCCCGGTCAGATGAAGCCATCAGGACCACATCATCTGCAAAAGGCAGAGACCTAATCCTGCGGTCACCAAACCGGAACCCCTCAACGCCTTGACTGCGCCTAGAAATTCTGTCCATAAAAGTTATGAACAGAATCGGTGACAAAGGACAGCCTTGGCGGAGTCCAACCCTCACTGGAAATGTGTTCGACTTACTGCCGGCAGGAAATAAGGAAGTCCAAACAACAGAATGTGATACAGAAAGGAATTAATGCAAACATTGGCAGACTATAACACACAAATGGAACAAAACAAGAAATATGGTATGATCCGGATATCGGATCACACCATTTTGACCACGACTGTATGTCGAACGTCTCCATAATCCAGGTCTACATTGTATTATGTGATCATAAAAAAAGCCCCGTCAAAGCTGCCGTATGTCACCATGTTAACCATGAATTGATTAACGTGAACCCCGACTTAAACAAGTTGAAAAACTTATTTGGGTGTTACTATTTAGTAGTGAGTTGTACGGAATATGTACTGTACTGTGCAATCTACTGATAAAAGTCTCAATCAATCAATCAATCACCAGTGGTGATGACATAACTATAAGCAGGAAATAACAACATATTAAGGGTGGAAAGATCTGTGGTCGGATGTAACAAAATTGAGCTGTTTGGCCACAATACCCAGCAATTTCTTTGGAGGAGAAAAGATGAGGCCTTCAATCCTAGAGCACCATACCTACCGTCAAGCATGGTGGTGGTAGTTTTATGCTCGGGACTTGTTTTGTTGGCAATGGAACTGGTGCTTTACAGAGAGTAAATGGGACGATAAACAAGGAGGATTACCTCCAAATTCTCCAAGACAATCTAAAATCATCAACCCGGAGGTTGGTTCTATAGGCGCAGTTGGGTGTTCCAACAGGGCAGTGGGCCCTTTTCACCAATAAATTCCTAACTTTTCCTCTTATCTTTCTTCCTAAGTGATTTCCTAAGAAGAGTTGATTCAAATTGATGACCTGTTCTTAAACGGCCAAATGGAAACCACCCGGTGTTCTTAAGTTGCTGAATGCCAAATGGTTAGCGCGGGCGTTGTCTATCATAATTTGCATATCAACACGCCCAATATACATAGGTAAACACCCTTAATTCCGTAATTTGTAGAGGTAAACGCCCCTAATTCCCCATATAAGGGCACAATTCCGGCGGCAAAGCCGAACATCAAACACACGGAGAAAACAAAAACAGATTATAGGAGAGAAATTCGTATTATCCCGCGGGGGAAATCAATAATGTCAAAACGTAAGTTTAAGAAAGGGTCTGTCTGTCTTATCCATCTAGCTGTCTGTCTGTCCGTCCGTCTGATGGAAACAAAAACCAAACAAAAAACAGTCCTGTCTAGCAGTCCTCTGACATGGCGAAGGCGAGTCAGCCTCCAGCTCTGTGTGCCGCCTGGAAGGGAAAGCGAAGACATTATTATGTAATTAGGCAGACTAATGACATGTCACAGCAAGACTGTCTCCTTCCAGTCTGTGTTTTCAACTAGAAAGCTGCTCTCGCCGGGGCATAAAACGCCCTTAAAGTTATTAAGGCAGAGAAGATGGACTTATGCTCAATGTTAAGGCTAAATCACATCATTTGTACCTGTTCTCCTAAGTTAATTGGACGCTACAGCTGTGGATACTTCAGCTGGATCTAAGTCTTTGTGCTTGTTATTGAGAGGCGATCAAACATCTCTAAAACTGGTTACATGCCATTCTAGACATGAACAATGAAGACTCGAATAAGTTTTTCAACTCGTTAATCAATTCATGGTACAAATATATACTATCAGCATAATACAGTCATCACACAAGTTAATCATCATAGTATATACATTGAATTATTTACATTATTTACAATCCGGGGGGTGGGATGAGGAGCTTTGGTTGATATCAGTACTTCAGTCATCAACAATTGCATCAACAGAGAAATGGACATTGAAACAGTGTAGGTCTTATTTAGTAGGATATGTACAGCCAGCAGAGAACATAGTGAGTTCAGATAGCATAAGAACAAGTAAATACATTAGAAGTACATTTGAGTTGTTTATAATCCGGGGAGATGGGATGTGAATGGAGGAGGGTATTAGTAAAGTGTTGAAGTTGCCTGGAGGTGTTGTTTTACAGCGGTTTTGAAGGAATATAGAGATGCACTTACTTTTACACCTGTTGGGAGTGCATTCCACATTGATGTGGAATAGAAAGAGAATGAGTTAAGACCTTTGTTCGATCGGAATCTGGGTTTAACGTGGTTTGTGGAGCTCCCCCTGGTGTTGTGGTTAAGGCGGTCATTTACGTTAAGGAAGTAGTTTGACACGTACTTCGTTATCAGGGAGGTGTAGCGGATTTTATAGACTAGGCTCAGTGCAAGTTGTTTTACTCTGTATATTTATTTAAAGGGGAACATTATCACAATTTCAAAATGGGTTTAAAACAATAAAAATCAGTTCCCAGTGGCTTGTTGTATTTTTCGAAGTTTTTTTCAAAATTTTACACCTCATGGAAGATCCCTAAAAAAAGCTGTAAAGTTCTTGATTTTCCCTATTTGCGATGCGACTTTCCATTTCCCTGTGACGTCATACAGGGCTGCCAATACAAACAACATGGTGGTTACCACAGCAAGATATAGCGACATTAGCTCGGATTCAGACTCGGATTTCAGTGGCTTAAGCGATACAACAGATTACGCATGTATTGAAACGGATGGTCGGAGTATGGAGGCAGATAGCCAAAACGAAATTGAAGAAGAAATTGAAGCTATTGACGCTATTCGGCCATAAAATGGGTGTACCTAATGAAGTGGCCCATAGCATGGCTGCCTTATTAGCATCGCCGGTAAAATGTGCGGACCGAACGATCAGGACTTTCGCATCTTCTGACACTGGAGCAACTTAAATCCGTCGATTGGTAAGTGTTTGTTTCGCATTAAATGTGGGTATCTAGTTTCAAATGTACATACAGCTAGCGTAAATAGCATGTTAGCATCGATTAGCGTAGCATGTTAGCATCGATTAACTGGCAGTCATGCTGCCACCAAATATGTATAATTAGCACATAAGTCAACAACGTCAACAAAACTCACCTTTGTGATTTTGTGGACTTAATCGTTGCAAATGCATCTGCAGGTTATCCATACATCTCTGTGCCATTTCTGTCTTAGCATCGCCGGTAAAATGTGCAGAAACTCTGGCAAATTCAATGGGGGTCTGGCGGCAGATTTCTTGCCAGTGGTGCAACTTGAATCCCTCCCTGTTAGTGTTGTTACACCCTCCGACAACACACCGACGAGGCATGATGTCTCCAAGGTCCCAAAATTAGTCGAAAAAACGGAAAGTAACAGAGCTGAGACCCGGTGTTTGTAATGTGAAAATGAAAATGGTGGGTGTGTTACCTCGGTGACGTCACGTTCTGACGTCATCGCTAAAAGACCGATAAACAGAAAGGCGTTTAATTTGCCAAAATTCACCCATTTAGAGTTCGGAAATCGGTTTGAAAAATACATGGTCTTTTTTCTGCAACATCAAGGTATATATTGACGCTTGCATAGGTTTGGTGATAATGTTCCCCTTTAAGGTTTATTTCTCTGGCTTTCGAGCCACTAGCGCAGGGGTAGGGAACCTGTGGCTCTTTTGATGACTGCATCTGGCTCTCAGGTAAATCTTAGCTGACATTTCTACATGATATCCGCTGGTAATCTGTCAGGTTCAAACACTGATGACGACTATTAAACAGACGAGAAGCAAGGAATCATGCAGAGACAGAGATCAATTTGGCTCAATGAGGAGAGACGTGTTTTGGGTTGTATTCTAGTTATAGATCCAAACGTTCTATAAGTCCAGCCCGCGTGCTTCCTCTATTTATTTGTGAGGTCCCGGTTTACATCACTGAAGCTTTCGCTGAGGGAAGGGGGTAATCTCGAAAAATCCAGTTAGACACAATATATGATTATTAGCGGTGTAACGGTACACACAATTTTTGTTTCGGTACGTACCTCGGTTCAGAGGTCACGGTTCGGTTCATTTTCGGTACAGTAAGAAAACAACAAAATATACAATTTTGTGGTTATTTATTTACCAAATTTGCCAAATCTTGCACCAAAAATATTTTTCTTAGTGGAATATTTGATGTGAAGTAATAGGAACCTTGTATAGGTCAATAATTCATAATAACATCGATTTTGATTCAATATTTTGTTTTGAGCAATGACAGTTTGAAAGAAAAAAAACTGCTTTGTTTTATTAGTCAACGTTACAACCTTTAAGATTTTTTATTTCACTTTTGTTTATGTTTTTGTTTATTTTAATAGTACTTTTACAATGTGCCGTGGGCCTTTAAAACACTAGCTGTGGGCCGCAAATGGCTTCCGGGTCACACTTTTGACACCCCTGCTATAGATAATAAAAAATAAAATCTGGTAAATCTATGGCCTGGCAACGCATACGCGTTTATCATAACTCTGTCGCTCTCTCTGTCTCTGCCCCTACCCCCTACCTAATTTGTTTTGTTTTTAACCCCTTCTTAACCCTGAACGTACATTGAAAATACACGCAACCCTAATTTAAAATGCCGGACATTTGAGGCATTTAAGAAACTCCACCCGGACAGCCCCGCAAAAGAGGACATATCCGGTGAAAAGAGGAGGTATGGTCAGTCCATTGTAGCCCGGTCGCTGCTAGCATACCGTGTGTTGTGCCTCGGTGTGCATTGTTTACACAACGTGCGGTACGCTACTTAATATGTCCGTGTGGAAACTCATTCAGTACACCTCCGAACCGAACCGAAATCCCTGTTTTGAAACGGTTCAATACAAATACACGTGCCGTTACACCCCTAATAGTTATACAAAAATGCAAATGTATTGACGCTGGTGATATCGCCTTGTCTCTCTGCTCTGTCTGCGTCACGGCGGTGTTCGGCTTTGGCTGTCTGCAGACCGTTCCTGGACATAGACACTGATACCAGACTGGCTTGCAATCTTTGGGATTGCCAGCTTTGCATGGACAAAGAAAAATACCACTTTAGCACAATTGATAATAATTATAGCAACGGCCCTTAAGCATACAAGTTGTGTGATAATATATATAATTATTCTAACGTAGTCACAATGTTAAAAATAAAATTCAAAATATAAAACATTCTCATGCATTTTAATCCATCCAACCAATTTCTACCATACCTGTTCATGAAGTCGCATTAATGGTAAGAAGTATTTTAATTATTATTGGTTAACTTCAGAATAAAAATCTTATTAAAAAGAATAAGAGACTTATTATACTTTAAAAATGTTGGTCTTACTTAAAAATGCACGCATTTTGTTGTATTCAGTGTCAAAGAATATTACATGGCTATGCGATGAGTTGGAGATTTGTCCAGGGTGTACACGGCCTTCCGCCCTATTGTAGCTGAGATAGGCACCCGCGTCCCCCGCGACCCCGAAGCGAATAAGCGGTAGAAAATGGATGGATGGATATCACCGAAATACATTTCAAAATATTTGGCTTTCATGACTCTCTCAGCCAAAAAGGTTCCCGACCCCTGCACTAGCGGTTGAAAAAAGTAAAAGCTTACAACCTTACCGACTGATTAAAGGTAAAAGAATAAAGAAATTGCAGCTGGCAAGCAATCAGACGTGGTCAGAGTACATCAGGATCCAATCAATGGCTCGATGAGTCTCAATTAGGGTGGAAGCGAAGGAGAAAATTGTCTTACGATGTCAATGTCTACAGGCGTCCTCCATTAGCCACCTAGCATGGCAGTGTAGACTCACACATCTTAAAATAAATATTCATAAGTAAAGAAAAACATGATCTCATTTATGATATGTACATGTAACAAAAGTCTATCCAGGATTTGTATTTTATTCATGAAAAACAAGCATCTATTGGGCCAGGCCTGGGCAATTACTTTACTCAGGGGGCCAGATTTAGAGAAAAAAACAGTGTGTCCGGGGGCCGGTATATTTATTTTTAGGAACCCTAATAAAAAACCCCACAATAACGATTAAAAGCTAAAAACGGAATGGAATTTGATATATTTATATTTTTTTACTGTATGAAACACCCAGAATGTAAATGAAAATAAAGAATGTGGAACTTACTATTTTAACTAATAATGATAAAACACTGAATATTGACAACATATTTTACAATCAACCGAAACGCAACCAAAATGCAACAAACATAGTGAAAACCCCCCCCAGCTACAATCTGAGATACAGTGGGGCGAAAAAGTATTTAGTCAGCCACCGATTGTGCAAGTTCTCCCACTTAAAATGATGACAGAGTTCTGTAATGTTCATCATAGGTACACTTCAACTGTGAGAGACAGAATGTCAAAAAAAAAATCCAGGAGTTCACATTGTAGGAATTTTAAAGAATTTATTTGTAAATTATGGTGGAAAATAAGTATTTGGTCAACCATTCAAAGCTCTCACTGATGAAAGGAGGTTTTGGCTCAAAATCTCACGATACATGGCCCCATTCATTCTTTCCTTAACACGGATCAATCGTCCTGTCCCCGTAGCAGAAGAACAGCCCCAAAACATGATGTTTCCACCCTCATGCTTCACAGTAGGTATGGTGTTCTTGGGATGCAACTCAGTATTCTTCTTCCTCCAAACACGACGAGTTGAGTTTATACCAAAAAGTTCTATTTTGGTGGAAAATAAGTATTTGGTCAACTATTCCAAGCTCTCACTGATGGAAGGAGGTTTTGGATCCAAATCTCACGATACATGGCCCCATTCATTCTTTCCTTAACACGGATCAATCGTCCTGTCCCCTTAGCAGAAAAACAGCCCAAAAGCATGATGTTTCCACCCCCATGCTTCACAGTAGGTATGGTGTTCTTGGGATGCAACTCAGTATTCTTCTCCCTCCAAACACGACGAGTTGAGTTTGTACCAAAATGGATACATAAATGATACAGCAGAGGATTGGGAGAATCTCATGTGGTCAGATGAAACCAAAATATAACTTTTTGGTTTGCATCCCAAGAACACCACACCTACTGTGAAGCATGGGGGTGGAAACATCATGCTTTGGGGCTGTTTTTCTGCTAAAGGGACAGGACGATTGATCCGTGTTAAGAAAAGAATGAATGGGGTCATGTATGGTGAGATTTTGAGCCAAAACCTCCTTCCATCAGTGAGAGCTTTGAATGGTTGACCAAATACTGATTTTCCACCATAACTTACAAACAACTTTTGAATTCCTGGAATTTTTTTCACATTCTGTCTCTCACAGTTGAAGTGTACCTATGATGAAAATTACAGACCTCTGGCATCATTTTAAGTGGGAGAACTTGCACAATCGGTGGCTGACTAAATACTATTTTGCCCCACTGTATCTCATAGTGACCATAGTAACTAATTAGATGACCATAGCAACTAATTAGATGACCATAGTAACTAATTAGATGACCATAGTAACTAGTACATGATGCAGATTCCAAGCATTGAAAGACTTAGTATAGTTGAAGACTTCTGAGCATTAGAAAACATAACTGCACATCATAAGGGCAGCTACACTTTCCATCTTAAACATCTAAAACAATTATTTGGGAATGTCCGGCGGGCCAGATTGAAAAGCTCAGGTCTGTATTGGGCAGTCATTCAGATAAATGATGTGAGTAGAGGTATAAGTCAATAGGAGACATGACCATATCAGTATTCTTCCAGTGTTCGTACAGCAGGCGGAGGGAACAGGTCAGCCTGGACGACGAGTGCAAAGCTCGTATTACTCTTGTCAGCGCAGAGTGCAACTTTTGTAAGCCACTGGCAGATGACACAGCCTAAAAAAAACAAACAAAAAAAAACCTCATCACGCATTTCCGGTAATTGAGCGAAAGCAAAGTCGGTGGTTTAATTATGATAACGTGATAAAAACGTGGGAATATTTAAAGGCCTACTGAAATGAGATTTTCTTATTCAAACGGGGATAGCAGGTCCATTCTATGTGTCATACTTGATCATTTTGCGATATTGCCATATTTATGCTGAAAGGATTTGGTAGAGAACATCGACGATAAAGTTTGCAACATTTGGTCGCTAATAAAAAAGCCTTGCCTGTACCGGAAGTAGCAGACAATGTGCGCGTGACGTCACGGGTTGTGGAGCTCCTCACATCCTCACATTGTTTACAATCATGGCCACCAGCAGCGAGAGCGATTCGGACCGAGAAAGCGACGATTTCCCCATTAATTTGAGCGAGGATGAAAGATTCGTGGATGAGGAAAGTTAGAGTTGAGGACTATAAAAAAAAAAAAAAAAGACAGTGCAGTGGGAGTGATTCAGATGTTATTAGACAAATTTACTAGGATATCCATCAATCAATCAATCAATCAATGTTTATTTATATAGCCCCAAATCACAAATGTCTCAAAGGACTGCACAAATCATTACGACTACAACATCCTCGGAAGAACCCACAAAAGGGCAAGGAAAACTCACACCCAGTGGGCAGGGAGAATTCACATTCAGTGGGACGCCAGTGACAATGCTGACTATGAGAAACCTTGGAGAGGACCTCAGATGTGGGCAACCCCCCCCCTCTAGGGGACCGAAAGCAATGGATGTCGAGCGGGTCTAACATGATACTGTGAAAGTTCAATCCATAGTGGCTCCAAGACAGCAGTGAGAGTCCTGTCCACAGGAAACCATCTCAAGCGGATCAGCAGCGTAGAGATGTCCCCAACCGATACAGGCGAGCGGTCCATCCTGGGTCCCGACGAGCGGTCCATCCTGGGTCTCGACTCTGGACAGTCAGTACTTCATCCATGGTCATCGGACCGGACCCCCTCCACAAGGGAGGGGGGGACATAGGAGAAAGAAAAGAAGCGGCAGATCAACTGGTCTAAAAAGGAGGTCTATTTAAAGGCTAGAGTATACAGATGAGTTTTAAGATGAGACTTAAATGCTTCTACTGAGGTAGCATCTCGAACTGTTACCGGGAGGGCATTCCAGAGTACTGGAGCCCGAACGGAAAACGCTCTATAGCCCGCAGACTTTTTTTGAGCTCTAGGAATCACTAATAAGCCGGAGTTTTTTGAACGCAGATTTCTTGCCGGGACATATGGTGCAATACAATCGGCAAGATAGGCTGGAGCTAGACCGTGTAGTATTTTATACGTAAGTAGTAAAACCTTAAAGTCACATCTTAAGTGCACAGGAAGCCAGTGCAGGTGAGCCAGTACAGGCGTAATATCCATCCATCCATTTTCTACCGCTTATTCCCTTTTGGGGTCGCGGGGGGCGCTGGCGCCTATCTCAGCTACAATCGGGCGGAAGGCGGGGTACACCCTTGACAAGTCGCCACCTCATCACAGGGCCAACACAGATAGACAGACAACATTCACACTCACATTCACACACTACGGCCAATTTAGTGTTGCCAATCAACCTATCCCCAGGTGCATGTCTTTGGAGGTGGGAGGAAGCCGGAGTACCCGGAGGGAACCCACGCATTCACGGGGAGAACATGCAAACTCCACACAGAAAGATCCCGAGCCTGGATTTGAACCCAGGACTGCAGGACCTTTGTATTGTGAGGCAGACGCACTAACCCCTCTGCCAACGTGAAGCCATTTACTAGGATAATTCTGGAAAATCCCTTATCTGCTTAATGTGTTACTAGTGTTGTAGTGAGATTATACTGTCGTACCTGAAAGTCGGAGGGGTGTGGTGACCGCCAGTGTCTCTGAGGGAAGCCACGCACCTGCCTCTTTGACAGGTGCACGAGGAACAACGCAAGCTCCGCTCATGTCTATGGTAAAAGCCGACTTATTACCACACTTTTCTCACCCAAACCTGCCGGTTGACATGTGGTCGTGAACCATGTTCGCTTGACCGCTCTGTTCCATAGTAAAGCTTCACCTTCGGGAATGTAAACAAGGAAACCCCGGCTGTGTTTGTGTTGCCAAAGGCAGCTGCAGTACACCGCTTCCCACCTACATCTTTCTTCTTTGACGTCTCCATTATTAATAGAGCAAATTGCAATAAATTCAGCAACACAGATGTCCAGAATACTGTGT
The DNA here is from genome assembly GCF_033978795.1 of Nerophis ophidion. NCBI lineage: Eukaryota > Metazoa > Chordata > Actinopteri > Syngnathiformes > Syngnathidae > Nerophis > Nerophis ophidion. The sequence goes on along the minus strand of NC_084616.1, from coordinate 73,031,484 downwards.
AATTATGCGATTAAAGCAGACTACTTAATTTAAAATTGCAATTTAGTAAACTAAAAAGGGCATGTGTTGCAATGTTAATATTTCATCATTGATATATAAACTATCCGACTGCGTGGTCGGTAGTAGTGGGTTTCAGTAAGCCTTTAAGTATTACTTGACTCAACTTAATGTAACGACCTGCGTCGACACATTACTCTCGGGTTCGCCTGGTGGTCATTTTGGCCTTGTTAAACCTCAACCTAAAATAGTTCTTGGTTTGATAGTTCTCCAACCTGAGCGGGTGCAAATCTGCACACATTTGACTGTTTAGTAGCAGACTGCAAACAACTAGTGCGGAGGATGACATTTATACAGGAAAAGCAGGATTTTGTTCTTGTCACTCACACATACCAGTGACCTAAAGCGATGCAACTCATCCATCCATCCATCCACCACCCACTCACCCACCCATGCATCCATCAACCCACCCATCCATCCATTTTTTTAGAAAAAATGTATGTAAATGATCAAAAAACTCTCTGCTCTCTTAGATAAGAGCTATCCTTGTTCGACCAAGCAAGGTCTTGGAAGATTCCGCTGTGTACGTTGAATTGCGACGAGAGGGGGTTTTCTATTGTCCTCAAACACCTGCCGAAGCTGAATCCAGGACAAGCCCAAGCCCGAGGCATCTTCTTCTTTTGTCTTCAATGTGACCGAAAACAATGACTGTTTACATACTCCCCGTTTCTGTTGTGACATGTGTTGTTGCGAAAACATTGAATATCTAAATAAAAGAGGAGACGTAAACCTTTTCGTCAGAGCTTGGTGCAGGACTGTGCTAAATGTACAGTGGCCATGTCTCTCCTCAAGATCAATCAATCAATGTTTACTTATATAGCCCTAAATCACTAGTGTCTCAAAGGGCTGCACAAACCACCACGACATCCTCGGTAGGCCCACAAAAGGGCAAGGAAAACTCACACCCAGTGGGACGTCTGTGACAATAATGATTATGAGAACCTTAGAGAGGAGGAAAGCAATGGATGTCGAGCGGGTCTAACATGATACTGTGAAAGTTCAATCCACAATGGATCCAACACAGTCGCGAGAGTCCAGTCCAAAGCGGGTCCAACTCAGCAGCGAGAGTCCCGTTCACAGCGGAGCCAGCAGGAAACCATCCCAAGCGGAGGCGGCTCAGCAGCGCAGAGATGTCGAGGCGGATCAGCAGCGCAGAGATGTCCCCAGCCGATACACAGGCAAGCAGTACATGGCCACCGGATCGGACCGGACCCCCTCCACAGGGGAGAGTTGGACATAGAAGAAAAAGAAAAGAAACAGCAGATCAACTGGTCTAAAAAGGGAGTCTATTTAAAGGCTACAGTATACAAATGAGTTTTAAGGTGAGACTTAAATGCTTCTACTGAGGTAGCATCTCGAACTGTTACCGGGAGGGCATTCCAGAGTACTGGAGCCCGAACGGAAAACGCTCTATAGCCCGCAGACTTTTTTGGGGCTTTGGGAATCACTAACAAGCCGGAATCCTTTGAACGCAGATTTCTTGCCGGGACATATGGTACAATACAATCGGCAAGATAGGATGGAGCTAGACCGTGTAGTATTTTATACGTAAGTAGTAAAACCTTAAAGTCACATCTTAAGTGCACAGGAAGCCAGTGCAGGTGAGCCAGTACAGGCGTAATGTGATCAAACTTTCTTGTTCTTGTCAAAAGTCTAGCAGCCGCATTTTGTACCAACTGTAATCTTTTAATGCTAGACATGGGGAGACCCGAAAATAATACGTTACAGTAATCGAGACGAGACGTAACACAGATCTGAGTCCAAATTTAATTTTGTCTCTGTTTTGATTCTTTGCCTTTTGTCATCAGTGTTTGAGCCTGACACCGTTAGTCTTACATCGACCTGCCGACCCACAACCGTATATCCACACATCCATCCATCGACTGTCCATCCATCTAGCCTTCCCCAAATCCATTCATTCATCCACCATTCATCATTCGCCCACCCACCCATCCATCCGTCTATCCAAAGACAGCCAATCCAGCCATCTATTCGCCCACCCACCCAACATCGGCCCACATATCTTTCCTTCCGTCCTCTACCCTTCCAACAATCAATCCACTGATCCATCCATCCATCCATCCATCCATCCACATGTCCATCAATTCAGCCATTCCTGCACCCTTCCATCTATTCATGCATCAATCAATCAATCAATCAATGTTTATTCATGTAGCCCTAAATCACAAGTGTCTCAAAGGGCTGCACAAGCCACAACATCATCCTCGGTTCAGATCCCACATAAGGGCAAGAAAAAACTCACAACCCAGTGGGATGTCAATGTGAATGACTATGAGAAACCTTGGAGAGGGCCGCAGATGTGGGTGATCCCCCCCTCCCCCCAGGGGAGACCGAATGCAATGAACGTCGGGGTCGGTCTAGCATAATATTGTGAAAGTCCAGTCCATAGTGGATCTAACATAATAGTGAGAGTCTAGTCCATAGTGGGGCCAACAGGAGACCATCCCGAGTGGAGACAAGTCAGCAGCGCAGAGATGTCCCCAGCCGAAGCACAGGCCAGCGGTCCACCCCGGGTCCCGACTCTGGACAGCCAGCACTTCTTCCATGGCCAACGGACCTGTTCCCCCCGTTCCACAAGGGAGAGGAGGGCAGAGCAGAAAAGAAAAGAAACGGCAGATCAACTGGTCTAAAAAAAGGGGGTCTATTTTAAGACTAGAGTATACAAATGAGTTTAAAGATGGGACTCTACTGAGGTAGCATCTCGAACTGTTACCGGGAAGGCATTCCAGAGTACTGGAGCCCGAATAGAAAACGCTCTATAGCCCGCAGACTTTTTTTGGGCTTTAGGAATCATTAATAAGATGAACACATACATCCATTCACCCATCCATCCATTTTTTTATTATTATTTGCATCCCCTGGCCATTTGCAAGACGTAATCCATTCAACGTGTCCTAGGTCTACCAAGATTCCTCTTCCCGGCTAAGCATGCTCAGTAGACCTCACCAAGGAGGCATCAAGACTTCCTACCCAGACCACCTCAACTGGCTCCTTTACGGTGAAGGAGCAGCGACTTTTCTGAGTAATGGTGAGTCCAAACACGCTAACACGGAAACCTGCAGGATTTCATCATATTTATTTATAAATATGTCAGTTTAATTTCTGCATGACACGTGTCAAAGGCCAGATCTGGGACACCACATCGTTTAATAAGGCTCGCAAAAGCCTGGAAATAATATACATCACTAAAGTACTTGATCTTTTTTATTACACATACAAACCGCATTTCCATATGAGTTGGGAAATTGTGTTAGATGTAAATATAAACGGAATACAATGATTAGCAAAAAATCATTTTCAATCCATATTCAGTTGAATATGCTACAAAGACAACATATTTGATGTTCAAACTGATGAACATTTTTTTTTGCAAATCATCATTAACTTTAGAATTTGATGCCAGCAACACGTGACAAAGAAGTTGGGAAAGGTGGCAATAAATACTGATAAAGTTGAGGAATGCTCATCAAACACTTATTTGGAACATCCCACAGGTGTGCAGGTTAATTGGGAACAGGTGGGTGCCATGATTGGGTATAAAAACAGCTTCCATGAAATGCTAAGTCATTCACAAACAAGGATGGGGTGAGGGTCACCACTTTGTAAGCAAATTGTCGAACAGTTTTAGAACAACATTTCTCACCGAGCTATTGCAAAGAATTTAGGGATTTTACCATCTACGGTCCGTAAAATCATCAAAAAGTTCAGAGAATTTGGAGAAATCACTGCACGTTAGCGATGATATTATGGATTGTTGATCCCTCAGGCGGTACTGCATCAAAAAGTGACATCAGTGTGTAGAGGATATCACCACATGGGCTCAGGAACACTTCATAAAACCACTGTCAGTAACTACAGTTGGTCGCTACATCTGTAAGTGCAAGTTAAAACTCTGCTATGCAAAGCCAAACCCATTTATCAACAATGTCCTAAAACGCCGCCAGCTTGGCTGGGCCCGAGCTCACCTAAGACGGACTGGTGCAAAGTGGAAAGGTGTTCTGTGGTCTGACGAGTCCACATTTAAAATTATATTTGGAAACAGAGGATGTGGTGTCCTCCAGAACAAAGAGAAAAATAATCATTCAGATTTATATAGGCACAAAGTTGAAAAGCCAGCATCTGTGATGGTATGGGGGTGCATTAGTGCCCAAGGCATGGGTAACTTACACATCTGTGAAGGCACCATTAATGCTGAAAGGTCCATACACTTTTTGGAGCAACGTTTTCATGGACGCCCCTGCTTATTTCAGCAAGACAAGTGTTGCAACAGCGTGGCTTCGTAAAAAAGGAGTGTGGGCACTTTCCTGGCCCGCCTGCAGTCCAGACCTGTCTCCCATTGAAAATGTGTGGCGGATTATGAAGCGTAAAATCCGACAGCGGAGACCCCGGACTGCTGAACGACTGAAGCTCTACATAAAACAAGAATGGGAAAGAATTTCACTTTCAAAGCTTCAACAATTAGTTTCCTCAGTTCCCAAAAGTTTATTGAGTGTTGTTAAAAAAAAAGGTGATGTAACACAGTGGTGAACATGCCCTTTCCCAACTACTTTGGCACGTGTTGCAGCCATGAAATTCTAAGTTAATTATTATTTGCAAAAAAAAATAAGTTCATTAGTTTGAACATCAAATATGTTGTCTTTGTAGCATATTCAACTGAATATGGGTTGAAAATGATTTGCAAATCATTGTATTCCGATTATATTTACATCTAACACAATTTCCCAACTCATATGGAAACGGGGTCGTATTTGGTCTTTCAATTTCGACAGAAAAATGCCTTTTAAACTTGAGAATGATCTGACCATGCAAAAAAAAAATACACAGCGATACGTGGATGGTGCTAAACAGGAAACAAGTAGCTCTCTAATTAGTTCCCGGAAGCAGGTGAGCGTCCCGAACACTAATCAGAGGCAGGTGAAACTCATCAGAACCCATGGTAACCAAAACACAAACAAACCCAGGGGTGCTGAAACAGAACTAAGGTAGTCTCTAACTCAGGGGTGTCAAACCTACGGGGCCCCGGGCCGGATTAGACCCACGAATAAGATTTATCCGGCCGGCGGGATGAGTTTGCTAAGTATAAATATGAGCTGGAATTTTTGAGTAAAAGAGATTGCTGTTCAAAAGGTGTCCACAAGATGCCGCTATAGCAATTTTTTCTATCTTTGTAGATGATGCTACTTAGGTAAACAAAAATAAATCACATGAGCAAACTACATAAAAAAACCTACGGTAATTTGATTTTGATATTATTTTTTTTAATATTGATAGATTGCAAATTGACACCAATGAGTTGACTGATGAACATTCTGTAGGTTGCCCTCCTCTGGGTTTCCTCAGACCACCAGGCATTGACAAGAGAGTCCGGTTTCAGGTTTACACACTGTTTTGTTTTTCAATAAAGTGTCACTCTTGTGCTTTTCAGCAATTGTCTGTTGTGGCTGTCTCTCTCTGGCTCTCGCTCCAGCTCCATCTCTTCTCTCCTCCCCTGCCTTTTAACAGAGCGACAGGTGACTAATAATCAGGGCCAGGTGGGCCATCTACTAACCTGTCACTGATCTCGAAGCCGGTCCTGGCATACCCTTCTTTGCTGCAGGTCCGCAGGCCACGCCCCCCTCCTCAAACAAACATTATCACATCATTTATTCAGGAAGTAAAGGTAAAATATTATTAACTGCAACAAGTAATTGTAAAAAAAACAACCAACAACATTATGATTTGTACATTTTCAGATTGTGCTTGTTCTATTTTTAAACAGTCGGAAGTTGTCTTAATTTTGAAGTTATCGTGCCGTGATTTTACCAATCCGGCCAATTTAGGAGTAGATTTTTCTCCATGTGGCGCCCGATCTAAACTTAGTTTGACACCCCTGTTCTATTTAAACAAAACATGATCCGGGCAACGGATTAGCCATAAAATAAAGTAAACAAACTTTTCTCTCAAGGGCCTCAACGGTTCCGGAGTTTCCTATTTAGAGTTTTCTCCCCGTATATCCTTTTTGTTCTTATCGACGACCTGATCTGCCAAAAATATGTTGATTTGATCTGAATATGTTTTTTTAAATCACATACTTAGTTCATTTTCAAATCCATTGAAGCTCAATCTGTAAAAAATACTCCCTTTACTGGCAGAATGCCATAAACTCTGACTGGTTTTTGATTGATTGAAACTTTTATTAGTAGATTGCACAGTACAGTACATATTCCGTACAATTGAAAACTAAATGGTAACACCCGAATAAGTTTTTCGACTTGTTTACCGTATTTTTCGGATTATAAATCGCTCCCGGAGTATACGTCGCACCTGCCGAAAATGCATAATAAAGAAGGAAAAAAAACATATATACTTCACACTGGAGTATAAATCACATTATTGGGGGAAATCTATTTGATAAAATCCAACACCAAGAATAGACATTTGAAAGGCAATTCAAAATAAATAAAGAATAGTGAACAACAGGCTGAATAAGTGTACGTTATATAAGGCATAAATAACCAACTGAGAAGGTGCCTGGTATGTTAACCTAACATATTATGGTAAGAGTCATTCAAATAACTATAACATATAGAACATGCTATACGTTTACCAAACAATCTGTCACTCCTAATCGATAAATTTGATGAAATCTTCTTCCTCGATGTTGCTTCTAAACAACTCTGCCAACTCCAAAGGTATGCGCCGCTTCCTCTTGTAGTTTTCTGCTGCATATTTCACTACGTCCATCTTGTAATCTGCAGTACATGATTTCCTTTTCGGTGCCGTTTTTGTTCAGTCCTTCTCAGTTTTTATGAGTTACCGCCAACGATGAAATGATCCATTTAAATAGCTAGGGCAGTAGTATATAGCATATAGCAGTTAGCATCCCATTACCCACAATGCACTTCTGCCATGACCCTCTCTCCCCGAATTCTTAGTGGTTGACGTGTGAGTGACGATTGCTGACATTTTCTTCGTCTCCTCCGCGAATTAGGTAAATAATATTATTTGATATTTTACGGTAATGTGTTAATCATTTCACACATAAGTCGCTCCGGAGTATATGTCGCACCCCCGGCAAAACTATTAAAAAAACTGCGACTTATAGTCCGGAAAATACGGAAGGTCTGGGTCCACGTAAATCAATTCATGGTAAATGGTGAAATCAAAAGCTCATTGATGATTATTTCATGAATCTATTATTGAAACGGCTTTGCAACAGCGGTCCAGAAAAGAGATCCTTAGTCAAATTCCTCCTGAAATTGACTTTGTTTGGGTTCACGTCAGCCGTTTAAAGGGGAACATTATCACCAGACCTATGTAAGCGTCAATATATACCTTGATAGTGCAGAAAAAAGACCATATATTTTTTTAACCGATTTCCGAACTCTAAATGGGTGAATTTTGGCGAATTAAACGCCTTTCTGTTTATCGCGCTGGAGGCGATGACGTCAGAATGCGACGTCACCGAGGTAACACACCCACCATTTTCATTTTCACATTACAAACACGGGGTCTCAGCTCTGTTATTTTCCGTTTTTTTGACTATTTTTTGGAACCTTGGAGACATCATGCCTCGTCGGTGTGTTGTCGGAGGGTGTAACAACACTAACAGGGAGGGATTCAAGTTGCACCACTGGCCCGAAGATGCGAAAGTGTCTGCCGCCAGACCCCCATTGAATGTACCAAAGTGTCTCCACATTTTACCGGCGATGCTAAGACAGACATGGCACAGAGATGTATGGATAACCTGCAGATGCATTTGCAACGATAGTCAACGAAATCACAAAGGTGAGTTGTGTTGATGTTGACTGCCAGCTAATCGATGCTAACATGCTACGCTAATCGATGCTAACATGCTATTTACCGGCGGTGCTAAAGCAGACATGGCACAGAGATGTATGGATAACCTGTAGATGCATTTGCAACTATATTACGTTTCCATCCACCCACATTTAATGCGAAACAAACACTTACCAATCGACGGATTTAAGTTGCTCCAGTGTCAAAAGATGCGAAAGTCCTGATCGTTTGGTCCGCACATTTTACCGGCGATGCTAACGCAGCTATTCGGCCATGCTATGGCTATGAATAGCGTCAATAGCTATTCGCTCAATAGCTTCAGTTTCTTCTTCAATATTTTCATACTCCAACCATCTGTTTCAATACATGCGTAATCTGTTGAATCGCTTAAGTCGCTGAAATCCGAGTTTGAATCCGAGCTAATGTCGCTATATCTTGCTGTGGTATTCCCATTGTTTGTTTACATTGGCAGCACTGTGTGACGTCACAGGGAAATGGATAGTGGTTTCGAAGGTAGCGAAAATAAGGCGCTTTAAAGCTTTATTTAGGGATATTCCGAGACCGGTAAAATTTTTAAAAAAACTTCAAAAAATACAACAAGCCACTGGGAACTGATTTTTATTGTTTTTAACCCTTTTGAAATTGTGATAATGTTCCCCTTTAAAACGTTCACCCACCTTCCACTCCCTATACCTCCTGTCATTGATTAATTGATTGATTATTTTATTAGTAGATTGCACAGTACAGTACATATTCCGTACAATTGACCACTAAATGGTAACACCCCAATAACTTTTTCAACTTGTTTAAGTCGGGGTCCACGTTAATCAATTCATGGGGTTCTGCTTCCCATAGTGCCACTTGATTAAAAATATGTTTGAATAGCAAACAAACAAAATGACTATGACAACAAATCACATTCCGGACTGTGAGACAGCAGGGGGAATTTGACTTAATTTCAATAACATCTGTCCTATTCCTGATTGGATCGCTGCACCATCAGCCACGTCGGAGGCCTCTGTTGAGAATCCACCGTGAGGTAATTAGTATTCCACAAGTGCACCGAGCTTTGAATTTCAGCCAAGTGGTGGTCGCCTGCGATGAAGACAGACTGCCTCCATTGAAAAAGAAGAGTACTTCTGACATCTGGGAATGTATTAAGTTCTTTTTTTTTTTTTTTTTTACTTAAATGAAAGCAAAACAAGTGGCTGGAGAGAGATCAGTCCATTTATCTTAGTCCTGATTGCCGGAGAACACTCAGGCAAAGCCGCACTTGTCATCGTGTATACATCCTTTTCAGGGGAGTAAGGAATGAATAATAATAATAAAAAAAATAGATAACATTATTGTATCTGACAGGGACATGACTGAAAAAATATGGGGTCTTATAGCGAAAAACCCAGGATGACCCATTGATAATAAACTGAGTCGCAAAACACAGCAGTCTTGATATCATGATTGTCATGTCTATGTGATCATGTTTTGTTTTAGTCATGTTTGTTTTTTGGCCACTCGGTTCCTGTTTTTGCACTTCCTCGTTTGTTTTGTCACCATGACTACCCATTAGTTTTCACCTGTCCTCATGTCTCGCACCTGTTTTCACTGCTATTTAAGCCTGTCTGTTTCTGTTCTTCGTCCTGGCAACATCACCTCCTTCTTACCGTCTACCTCAGGGGTAGGGAACCTATGGCTCTAGAGCCAGATGTGGCTCTTTTGAAGACTTTATTATTCATCCTCTTCTTAAAAGACCTAACCTCGATCCTGACCTCATGGTAAACTACCAACCGGTGTCTCACCTTCCCTTTATTTCAAAAATCCTCGAAAAAATTGTTGCGGAGCAGTTAAATGAACACTTAGCGTCTAACAATCTATGTGAAACCTTTCAATCCGGTTTCAGGGCAAATCACTCCACGGAGACAGCCCTCGCAAAAATGACTAATGATCTATTGCTAACGATGGATTCTGATGCATCATCTATGTTGCTGCTCCTCGATCTTAGCGCTGCTTTCGATACCGTCGATCATAATATTTTATTAGAACGTATCAAAACACGAATTGATATGTCAGACTTAGCCCTGTCTTGGTTTAACTCTTATCTTACTAATAGGATGCAGTGTGTCTCCCATAACAATGTGACCTCGGACTACGTTAAGGTAACGTGTGGAGTTCCCCAGGGTTCGGTCCTTGGCCCTGCATTCTTCAGCATCTACATGCTGCCGCTAGGTGACATCATACACAAATACGGTGTTAGCTTTTACTGTTCTGCTGATGACACCCAACTCTACATGCCCCTAAAGCTGACCAACACGCCGGATTGTAGTCAGCTGGAAGCGTGTCTTAATGCAATTAAACAATGGATGTCCGCTAACTTTTTGCAACTCAACGCCAAAAAAACGGAAATGCTGATTATCGGTCCTGCTAGACACCGACCTCTATTTAATAATACAACTCTAACATTTGACAACCAAACAATTAAACAAGGCGACACGGTAAAGAATCTGGGTATTATCTTCGACCCAACTCTCTCCTTTGAGCCACACATTAAAAGCGTTACTAAAACGGCCTTCTTTCATCTCCATAATATCGCTAAAATTCGCTCCATTCTGTCCACTAAAGATGCTGAGATCATTATCCATGCGTTTGTTACGTCTCGCCTCGACTACTGTAACGTATTATTTTTGGGTCTCCCCATGTCTAGCATTAAAAGATTACAGTTGGTACAAAATGCGGCTGCTAGACTTTTGACAAGAACAAGAACAAGAAAGTAAACATTGATTGATTGATTGATTGATGACTGCATCTGGCTCTCAGATAAATCTTAGCTGACATTGCTTAACACGATAAGTAATGAATAATTCCGCTGGTAATCACAGTGTTAAAAATAACGATCAAATTATAAAACATTTTCATGCATTTTAATCCAACCATCCGTTTTCTATCGCACCTGTTCAAGATGTCACAATAATGGTAAGAAGTATTATATTTATTATTGGTTAGCTTTAGAATAACCATTTTATTAAAAAGAATACGAGACTTATACTCTAAAAATGTTGGTCTTAAAAATGCACAAATTTAGTTGTATTCAGTGTTAAAAAATATTATATGGCTCTCACGGAAATACATTTTGAAATATTTGGCTTTCATGGCTGTCTTAGCCAAAAAGGTTCCCGACCCCTGGTTTACCTCCTTCTATGCCTTCAATGCCAATGATCCATGCCCCACTGTCTTCTTTCAAGTAAGTTTTTTGTTATTCATGCCATCGTGCAAGTGTTTTGTTTTATGTTCATAGTTTTGTTTCATAGCCACGTTTTTGTACCGCCATTGTGTGCGCCTTTTGTTTGTTTCTGTTTTTAGTTATAGTGTTAATAAAAAATATGTACCGTATTTTTCGGACTATAAGTCGCAGTTTTTTTTCATAGTTTGGCCGGGGGTGCGACATATGTGTGAAATTATAAACACGTTACCGTAAAATATCAAATAATATTATTTAGCTCATTCACGTAAGAGACTATACGTATAAGATTTCATCGGATTTAACGATTAGAAGTGACAGATTGTTTGGTAAACGTATAGCATGTTCTATATGTTATAGTTATTTGAATGACTCTTACCATAATATGTTAGGTTAACATACCAGGCACCTTCTCAGTTGGTTATTTATGCCTCATATAACGTACACTTATTCAGCCTGTTGTTCACTATTCTTTTATTATTTTAAATTGCCTTTCAAATGTCTATTCTTGCTGTTGGGTTTTATCAAAAAAATGGCCCCCCAAAAATGCGATTTATACTCCAGTGTGACTTATATATGTTTTTGTCCTTCATTATTATGCATTTTCGGCAGGTGTGACTTATACTCCGGAGCGACTTATACTCCAAAAAATACGGTACTTACATTCACGTCTTGCCCATGCCAACTTTCCTTTGCCTTCTGGGAAAAAAAAACCCTGACAAACCCTGACAATGATATACTTTTGTGGCATGGTTCAACTGATCACTAAAACATCAAGGCAGGCAAACAGCATTCTGTTAACTTATTATAACAGAAGACCAACTGGTATTGTGTAGGGCCGTGTGTCCTGGGCATGACATTAAAGTGCATCCCTCAGTGGAGGCACCTCTATGGGGTCTTGTAAATTCTAACGTCCCGGAAGAGTTAGCAATGCGTTCTGGGTATTTATTCTGTTGTTTTTGTGTTGTGTTACGGTGCGGATGTTCACCCGAAATGTGTTTGTCATTCTTGTTTGGTGTGGGTTCACAGCGTGGCGCATATTTGTAACAGTGTTAAAGCTGCTTATACGGCCACCCTCAGTGTGACCTGTATGGCTGTTGACCAAGTATGACTTGCATTCACTGTGTGAAAAGCCGTAGACAAGCAGTGCCTTTAAGGTTTATTGGCGCTCTGTAGTTCTTCCTACGTCTGTGGACACAGTGCCGTTTGAATAAGTCATACATTTAACTTTTTGAAACGGCTACCGATAATTTCCGATATTACATGTTAAAGCATTTATCCGCCGATAATATTGGCAGTCCGATATTATCTGACATCTCTAATTTCAAGCCATGTTGTCTTTTAGAGTGGCTTCAAAGTCCATGGTAAAAACTGGACCAGTAGGTCAGGCAGTGAGTCAAATATTGCAACTTTTCAAAAACTTTTCCACTTTATTCCTCCCAAGTCTGGTATATCATTTGTCTGATCTTCCCTCAGGCGGCACACTGAATCTGCCAAGATGTATCACAGAAAACTGGTTCAGTGTACCACTTTTAAGACCTTAATATTGCAATTCATTATAGCTACACTTGTCAGCTTATTACAAAGCAGTTTAATATTCGGTCATGCAATAAGGAAGACATATTTGAAGTAAGTATATATTTATCATTGATTTCCACATGTCAGACATTGCCTTGTATGTTTGCTACATTTACCACGGATTCAACATGGCTAAATTAAACAAGTCCTTTGTCAAAAACAAACAAGGCGAGAAGGCACAGAATAGGTGAAGGCGAAGAACAGAGAGACGAGTGAGAGACACATTCTGGGATTTGAAAGACACGCAGTTGTCTGAGCCGAATTAATAGCCTTCCTCGCAAGCCGGAGTCCCGGTGGGAGCAGTTAGAATGGCGGAAAAGGAAACAATACGGCTTAGAGAAGGAATTTCATTATGTGCAGCCGTGGCCATGTCATGACATCCGCCTGCGGGAGAAGAAGTTAGGGAAATGAGAGGTGTGAGGTGGAAAACATCAATGACTCTGGTGAGATCAAAGGATTATTTATTATTAGTCTATGATCCGCTGCTGATTTTGTAATCTCAACCTCTTACAAAGGCATGGACAATCTATACATTTTATGGTAGATTTAGTCAAATCATTAACAACGTTATCCATAAAGCGCTTGTCATACATTAAAGAAATGCAATACAAAGTGCATCACAGACTTGAAAACAATGACTCATATCTTAACCCATTCCCCCAATCACCAGACACACAAACACAGCAATCGCTTTTTAACTGACAGAAAATATCAAAACAATCAGTTTTTTATTTTATTTTTTTAATTAATCAATCCCAAAAAATAATACAGAATAATACCGTAATGATACAATGCCAATTACAAAACCAAACAAGCCCAGCAACATTCAGAATAGCAATAAACAGAGCAGTTAGGAGGACTGAGAGGACAATCTTGAAATTGAAAATAAATAAAGTTCACATTATCGATACATTTTATAGTTGTTATAATTGAATGTAATTATGTAATTGATTCAAAAATAATAATTACATCTATTTTCTAGCCTAGTTAATACATTTTGTTTGACATTAGATGCACACATACACATACCAGTACTATATATATATATATATATATATATATATATATATATATATATATATATAATTATTATTATTATTATTTTTTTTTTGATGGAGATAGATATGTTTTTAAATCAAGTTATGGGACGGCGTGGCGCAGTGGGAGAGTGGCCGTGCGCAACCCGAGGGTCACTGGTTCAAATCCCACCTAGAACCAACCTCGTCACGTCCGTTGTGTCCTGAGCAAGACACTTCACCCTTGCTCCTGATGGGTGCTGGTTGGCGCCTTGCATGGCAGCTCCCTCCATCAGTGTGTGAATGTGTGTGTGAATGGGTAAATGTGGAAGTAGTGTCAAAGCGCTTTGAGTACCTTGAAGGTAGAAAAGCGCTATACAAGTACAACCCATTTATTTATTTATTTATTTATATTTTAGAATAGCTAAGTGTGGGCCATGCGTAGGCCTTGATAGTTTGAATGTAGCGGGAGGTCATAAGACTTTTCTTATCTCAACTGTCCGAGGCAAGGGGGGGCCGGTGAGAGGGAGTAAGAGGCGAGACTTGGGGGGTAAAATTAGATCAATTTGGGCAATGCGATTGAAAGGTTGTTGTATCAAAGATTGGTCTCTCAGAGCTCTGGAATAAAATATCAAGATAATGTACTCATCGAAAGAACCTGGAGGGGGGTGACCGGCGTAAGAACTGGTCCAACGCAACAATATATAAATATATATATATATATATATATATATATATATATATATATTAGGGCTGTCAAACGATTAAAACATTTAATCACGATTCATTGCATTTTGTCTATAGTTAACCCAAAATTAATTGTGATAAATCGCAGAAAGATATCATTTTTCGTCATTAATAAGTGGACTCCAGAAAAAAATCAGTTTTAGAGTTTTTAATACCATTTTTTGAAACAGCTCAACATGAAAAGGATATGAACACGTTTGACCTCCTCGGATCTTATTTGGGAGGTTAAAATATGGACAAATTCAGGTTGGATTTGCTGAAAAATATTAACTCACCTCAGGGCCTAAGCACAATAGAAAGCAATGAAATGAAATGTATTTTATATAAACTATTTAGGTTGTTTTTTTTCTAGTAAAAAAACAAACAAACACTGGAGCATACTAGGCTTTAAATGATTACAACACACCCATTAAATGTATAATGACACATGTATTTGTTCTGTTTGGTTTTGGACTCCCTCAGTTCTGGGTTTGTTTTGGTTGCCCCCTCCAGCCCCTTGCGGACCTGAGTGGGGACAGCCTGTTTTCACGTCTGCTTTCCAACTATATAAACTGCTTGCCTGCCCAATCACGTTACAACATCTACGGATTTTAATAAAAAACTGCACACAAAAGGAGACGAAGCAGAAGAACGAGGAAGTTACAGCCATGGCGACGCCGTCTGTATCAGATTGATTCTATGTCGTCTGTTGCCATCTCCTGGTGAATGTTGGTTATAGCGTTATGGGGTTGCTTTTTGATTGGCCAACGATTTACGTGGTGTTGCGCAGCTTAAGTGAGGGAGTCTGTTCTGAAACCCTCATTAAAGAGACATAACTTCATCACCTCGCCTGGTTATTGACTCCAACCCGATATATTACACCGTCGACGAGCAAAATGAAAAAATAAACGGCAGAACAAAGGTAACTCAAATAGTGAAAAGTAAGTGTTTTATTTATTTTTCTTAGTAACCAGCAAGCACAGTACAGTTAGTGGAACAACTGTGTTTTTATTACTGTGTATTTGATAGGTGCCGTCTGAAATTCAACTATTTATTTTATTTATATATATATTATATATATATATATATATATAGCTAAAATTCACTGAAAGTCGAGTATTTCATACATATATATATATATATTTATATGAAATATATATGAAATACTCGAGTTGGTGAATTGTAGATGTAAATATACTCCTCCCCTCTTAACCACGCCCCCCCACACCACACCCCCTGAAATCGGAGGTGTCAAGGTTGTCAAGTATGATGTTATTACAAAGAATAAGGAACCTATTATACTCTAGAAATGTTGTTCTTACTTAAAAATGCACGCGTTTAGTTGTGCTCAGTGTTAAAAAGAAATATTATATGGCTCTTACGTGAATAAATTCGAAAATATTTGGCTTCTTGGCTTTCTCAGCCTAAAAGGTTCCCGACCCCTGCTCTATACATGCATATAATAATAATAACCATAGATTCCACATTCAAGCTGCATCTTTGCTCTTTTTGCCTGACAAACATAAACAAATAAAAATGCAAATCCGGCGAACTGTTTTGTGAAATTGGCTTTGTGAAAAACAAAGTAACTGATAAGCGAGAGCAGGTTAACCCACAACTAAAAGGTTTCTTCTGTCCCTCGGCCTTAAGTCACTTTAGAAGGCCTGGCGGTGGATTCAGCAACATAGACTGTCATAATCCCATTTGTTTGAATATTTAGTGTTGCTTTAGGGACATAAAAAGACATTTGATTTGCCCCTCTAAGAGGCTGCATAATGGAGAGGTGACATACAAAGAATACAGAGCGGCAATTCTGTCAGTAAAGTGAAGGATTGGCCTCTACGGGCGACAATGTGGCAGCCTGAAGTAGTTTGCTGAGAATGAATGCATGCACTGTAACTCCTGTTTGGATGGAGTAGCAATTTTCAGTTAGTTTTGTCAGCAAAAGGATTAGTGGCTTTATCTTTAGCCACTGGGAAACATGGAGGAGTGTCGCCAGCTAGATGCTCGCTGGAAATTGATTGCCTCGTCCTTTTAGCACTTTGGGAAACTTTCATCCAACAATGCAACACTTTAGATTATAGCAGGGATTCTTTCATAAACAAAAAGAATGTTCGCATAGGCCGGATAGTCGAACCTCGGATTCAGGAGGAACAGTGTGGTTTTCGTCCTGGTCGTGGAACTGTGGACCAGCTCTATAATCCAATCCAATCCACTTTATTTATATAGCACATTTAAACAACAATAACGTTTCCAAAGTGCTGCACAGCCATGTTAAAAACAATATTATGCTCCACTAATGACTGAATAAAAAAGATGAATAAAAATAAAACCAATAAAAACAATATAAAAACAAATATGATTAAAAACTATTTTAAAGGGTGAAATCAATTAAAACAGTAAAATAGAAATCAAAGTGTATAAAAAACACAGAGGACAAAGGACCACACAACTCACGTAGTGTTAAAAGCCAAAGAATAAAAGTGGGTCTTAAGACGAGACTTAAAACGCTCCACTGTGGAAGCAGTTTGAAGCGGTTTAGCTCGGTTGGTAGAGTGGCCGTGCCAGCAACTTGAGGGTTGCAGGTTCGATTCCAGCTTCTACCAACCTAGTCACTGCCGTTGTGTCCTTGGGCAAGACACTTTACCCACCTGCTCCCAATGCCACCCACACTGGTTTGAATGTAACTTAGATATTGGGTTTCACTATGTAAAGCGCTTTGAGTCACTTGAGAAAAAGCGCTATATAAATATAATTCACTTCACTTCACATGGAGGGGCAGAGTGTTCCAGAGCCCTGTCTCCCCTGGTCTTAAGTCTGGTCTTGGGCACCACGACCTGGAGCTGGCTTTCGGACCTCAGAGCGCGCACAGGGATGTAAATTTGGATGAGGTCCGAGATATATTGAGGTGCCAGTCCATGTAAAGATTTAAAAACAAACAGTTAAAATCAATTCTAAAATGAACAGGGAGCCAGTGCAAACTCTGAAGAATTGGGGTCATATGCTGGCGTTTCCTGGCCCCTGTTAAAAGTCGTGCTGCCGCGTTCTGGACTAACTGCAACCGGGAGAGAGCTTTTTGGCTAATGCCAGCATAAAGTGCATTGCAGTAGTCCAGGCCACTTGAAATAAAAGCATGCACGACTTGTTCAAAAAGGTTAAAAGATAAAAACGGTTGAACCTTTACTAAAAGACGAAGGTGATAAAAACACGATTTTAAAACGCCATTGACTTGTTTGTCTAGTTTAAAATCGCTGTCTATAGGCTGGTGACTTTGGGACGCACACTCTCGGCAGGGTTCTTGGGGGTGCATGGGAGTTTGCCCAACATGTGCTTTGTGGACTTGGAGACGGCATTCGACCGTGTCCCTCGAGAAAG
Source organism: Nerophis ophidion (assembly GCF_033978795.1). Classification (NCBI taxonomy): domain Eukaryota; kingdom Metazoa; phylum Chordata; class Actinopteri; order Syngnathiformes; family Syngnathidae; genus Nerophis; species Nerophis ophidion. The sequence continues at coordinate 73,013,700 of NC_084616.1, read as the reverse complement.
TCCTGTGGGGAGTGCTCAGAGAGTATGGGGTATCGGACTGTCTTATTGTGGCGGTCCGTTCCCTGTATGATCAGTGCCAGAGCTTGGTCCGCATTACCGGTAGTAAGTCGAACACATTTCCAGTGAGGGTTGGACTCCGCCAAGGCTGTCCTTTGTCACCGATTCTGTTCATAACTTTTATGGACAGAATTTCTAGGTGCAGTCAAGGCGTTGAGGGGTTCCGGTTTGGTGGCCGCAGGATTAGGTCTCTGCTTTTTGCAGATGATGTGGTCCTGATGGCTTCATCTGACCGGGATCTTCAGCTCTCGCTGGATCGGTTTGCAGCCGAGTGTGAAGCGACCCGAATGAGAATCAGCACCTCCAAGTCCGAGTCCATGGTTCTCGCCCGGAAAAGGGTGGAGTGCCATCTCCGGGTTCGGGAGGAGACCCTGCCCCAAGTGGAGGAGTTCAAGTACCTAGGAGTCTTGTTCACGAGTGAGGGAAGAGTGGATCGTGAGATCGACAGGCGGATCGGTGCGGCGTCTTCAGTAATGCGGACGTTGTATCGATCCGTTGTGGTGAAGAAGGAGCTGAGCCGTAAGGCAAAGCTCTCAATTTACCGGTCGATCTACGTTCCCATCCTCACCTATGGTCATGAGCTTTGGGTCATGACCGAAAGGATAAGATCACGGGTACAAGCGGCCCAAATGAGTTTCCTCCGCAGGGTGGCGGGGCTCTCCCTTAGAGATAGGGTGAGAAGCTCTGCCATCCGGGAGGAACTCAAAGTAAAGCCGCTGCTCCTCCACATCGAGAGGAGCCAGATGAAGTGGTTCGGGCATCTTTGATTGATTGATTGATACTTTTATTAGTAGATTGCACAGTACAGTACATATTCGGGTACAATTGACCACTAAATGGTAACACCCGAATAAGTCAGGATGCCACCCGAACGCCTCCCTAGGGAGGTGTTTAGGGCACGTCCAACCGGTAGGAGGCCACAGGGAAGACCCAGGACACGTTGGGAAGACTATGTCTCCCGGCTGGCCTGGGAATGCCTCGGGATCCCCCGGGAAGAGCTAGACGAAGTGGCTGGGGAGAGGGAAGTCTGGCCTTCCCTGCTTAGGCTGCTGCCCCCGCGACCCGACCTCGGATAAGCGGAAGAAGATGGATGGATGGATGGATGCGGTGATACAACGGCACTGCAACTGTATAATACCGGTGGGCCAGCTCTAATGTTAATTTGATATTGCCTCAAGGGCCAACTGAAATTACACGGCGGGCCAAATTTGGACCGCGGGCCAGAGTTTGACACCCATGGCTTAGTGGGTCCTTTAAAAATAGCAGAGTGCTCCTGTGGTATGTACAGTGAGACAAAAAAGTATTTAGTCAGCCACCGATTGTGCAAGTTCTCCCACTTAAAATGATGACAGAGGTCTGTAATTTTCATCATAAGTACACTTCAACTGTGAGAGACAGAATGTGAAAAAAAAATCCAGGAATTCACATTGTAGGACTTTTAAAGAATTTATTTGTAAATTATAAATAAATATTTGGTCAACCATTCAAAGCTCTCACTGATAGAAGGAGTTTTCGGCTCAAAATCTCACGATACATGGCCCTATTCATTCTTTCCTTAACACGGATCAATCGTCCTGTCCCCTTAGCAGAAAAACAGCCCCAAAGCATGATGTTTCCACCCCCATGCTTCACAGTAGGTCTGGTGTTCTCGGGATGCACTTCAGTATTCTTCTTCCTCCAAACACGACCAGTTGAGTTTTTACCTAAAAGTTCTATTTTGGTTTCATCTGACCACATGACATTCTCCCAATCCTCTGCTGTATCATCCATGTATCCATTTTGGTATAAACTCAACGCTCGTTCTCTAAAATGTACAAAATAGGAAAGATAGTGAAGTGAGACGTCTGGGCCTCCGGTCCTTCAGCTTCTGGAAATGTGTCCCGCAAAACCATTTAGTTGAATATCTCTGGCGCATAGGGAGGGGCGGCCCTGATAAAAATGTAAGATGGTTTGAAGAACAGAGGGATTTAATAAGCACTGGCAGCATCATAGAAAATTATGAATATGTTTTAATTTCCTTTTGCCTCACACAGCGACGGTGCATTCAAAGGCCGCCGAACTTTGGACATCTTAAGTAAATATGACCTAATCATCCATCCAACCATCCATTTTTTACCGCTTATTCCCTTCGGGGTGCCGGGGGGCACTGGAGCCTATCCCAGCTAAAATTGGGCGGAAGGCGGGGTACACCCTGGACAAGTCGCCACCTCATTGCAGGGCATGACCTAATCAGTAAAACATAACAATATGTACAAATCATGGTCTACATGCATGCTGTGCATTTTACATCTACCAGCATGTATTGATAAAGTATTCCAAACAGTTAAAAGAGTCCTTCCTGGATAAAAACAAAACCAAAACATTTTAATTAAAAATAATAAAACATTTGCAGTTATGCGAAATTGCTGATACTTAATATGGGGGGGGCGGTATAGCTCGGTTGGTAGAGTGGCTGTGCCAGCAACTTGAGGGTCGCAGGTTCGATTCCCGCTTCCGCCATCCTAGTCACTGCCGTTGTGCCCTTGGGCAAGACACTTTACCCACCTGCTCCCAGTGCCACCCACACTGGTTTAAATGTAACTTAGATATTGGGTATCACTATGTAAAGCACTTTGAGTCACTAGAGAAAAGCGCTATATAAATAAAATTCACACACTAATACCAAATATCTGCGATGAGGTGGCGACTTGTCCAGGGTGTACCCCGCCTTCCGCCCGATTGTTGCTGAAATAGGCGCCAGCGCCCCCCGCCACCCCAAAAGGGAATAGGCGGTAGAAAATGGATGGATGACATCAATTATGCAGGCACTGTACACCAGTGTTTTTCAACCACTAGTGTAACGTGAGATACAGTCTGGTGTGCCGTGGTAGATTATCTAATTTTGACTATTTGGGTTAAAAAATATTTTTTGCAAACCTATGATTATAGTCTGCAAATGATGTGTTGTTGTTTAGTGTCGATGCTATCTAGAGCTCGGCGGAGTAACCGTGTAATACTCTTCCATATCAGCAGGTGGCAGCCGGTAGCTAATTGCTTTGTAGATGTCGGAAACAGCGGAAGGCAGGGCACAGGTAAAAAGGTGTCTAATGCTTCAACCAAAAATAAACAAAAGATGAGTGCCCTTAAGAAAAGGCATTGAAGCTTAGGGAAGGCTAGGCAGAACGTAACTAAAACTGAACTGTCTACAAAGTAAACAAAAACAAAATGCTGGACGACTGCAAAGACTTACAGCGTGTGGAGCAGCAGATGGCGTCCACAAAGTACATCCGTACATGACATGGCAATCGACAACATCCCCACAAAGAAGGTCAAAAACCACTGAAATATTCTTGATTGCTAAAACAAATTAGATGCGGAAGATATGTGTTTGTTACGTCTCGTCTCGATTACTGTAACGAATTATTTTCGGGTCTCCCCATGTCTAGCATTAAAAGATTACAGTTGGTACAAAATGCGGCTGCTAGACTTTTGACAAGAACAAGAAAGTTTGATCATATTACGCCTGTACTGGCTCACCTGCACTGGCTTCCTGTGCACTTAAGATGTGACTTTAAGGTTTTAGTACTTATGTATAAAATACTACACTATCTTGCCGATTGTATTGTACCATATGTCCCGGCAAGAATTCTGCGTTCAAAGAATTCCGACTTATTAGTGATTCCCAGAGCCCCAAAAGAGTCTACAGGCTATAGAGCGTTTTCCGTTCGGGCTCCAGTACTCTGGAATGCCCTCCCGGTAACAGTTCGAGAAGCTACCTCAGTAGAAGCATTTAAGTCTCACCTTAAAACTCATCTGTAGACTCTAGCCTTTAAATAGACCCCCATTTAGACCAGTTGATCTGCCGTTTATTTTCTTTTCTGCACTGCCCCACTTTCCCTCGTGGAGGGGAGGCAAAGGTTAGGTGGCCACGGATAAAGTGCTGGCTATCCAGAGTTGGGACCCTGTGCATCAGTTGTGGACATCTCTGCTTTGCTGACCTGTCTCCACTAGGGATGGTCCCCTGCTGGCCCCACTAAGGACTGGACTCTCACTATTATGTTAGATCCACTATGGACTGGACTCTCACTATTATGTTAGATCCACTATGGACTGGACTCTCACTATTATGTTAGATCCACTATGGACTGGACTCTCACTATTATGTTAGATCCACTATGGCCTGGACTCTCACTATTATGTTAGATCCACTATGAACTGGACTCTCACTATTATGTTAGATCCACTATGGACTGGACTCTCACCATTATGTTAGATCCACTATGGACTGGACTCTATCACTATTATGTTAGATCCACTATTGACTGGACTCTCACCATTATGTTAGATCCACTATGGACTGGACTCTCACTATTATGTTAGATCCACTATGGACTGGACTCTCACCATTATGTTGGATCCACTATGGACTAGACTCTGTCACTATTATGTTAGATCCACTATGGACTAGACTCTGTCACTATTACGTTAGATCCACTATTGACTAGACTCTCACCATTATGTTAGATCCACTATGGACTAGACTCTGTCACTATCATGTTAGATCCACTATGGACTGGACTCTCACTATTATGTTAGATCCACTATGGACTGGACTTTCACAATATAATTCTAGACCCGCTCAACGTCCATTGCACCGGTCGCCCTAGAGGGGGGCGGGGGGGGGGTCACCCACATCTGCGGTCCTCCCCAAGGTTTCTCATTGTCATCCCCACTGTGTTGAGTTTTTCCTTGCCCTGATGTGGGATCTGAACCGAGGATGTCGTTGTGGCTTGTGCAGCCTTTTGAGACACTTGTGATTTCGGGCTATATAAATAAACATTTATGATTGTGAATGTTGTCTGTCTATCTGTGTTGGCCCTGCGATGAGGGGGCGACTTGTCCTGGGTGTACACCGCCTTCCGCCCAATTGTAGCTGAGATAGGCACCAGCACCCCCCCCCCCCCCCGCGACCCCAAAGGATGGATGGTTGATTGGGATGAAACTGCTAAAGGAAAATACCAACAAAAGAGAAAAAGCCACCAAAATAGGAGCGCAAGACCAGAACTAAAACACTACACAAAGGATTACAGCAAAAAAAACTCCAAATAAGTCACGGTGTCATGTGACAGGTGGTGACAGTACACCTACTTTGAGAAAAGAGCTATAGTGATACATCGGTTGGTTATGGTTTTAAGTCATATCCAACAATTGCGACTTTTTTACTGTGAACTGAGTTTTTAATGATTTCTGCTGGTGGTGTGCTGGATTTTTTCAACGCGAAAAATGTGCCTTGGCTCAAAAAAAGGTTGAAAAACACCGCTGTACCCCACTAACAGCAACAGCAAGCCAAGTAGGTCGAATGCCGGGGCCTTACATGTATTACATTGCAACTCGGCGCCACTGCAAGCCATACCTGCGAGATCTTGCATCTTTTATTACTCTTACATAACCTAAATCATTAGCAGGCATTATCACCATCATCGGTGCAATTTGACGGCCAGCCAGCTGGGAGATTTAAAAATGCATTCGACGGTGCTGCAAAGCTGGGGAATGATTTGAAACTGAGCAGGAAACACAGCAGGAGGGGAAAAACATTCCTTGAAAAATAATTGTAATGTGTAGTGGCTTTAAGGGTTTTTCATACATTTCAACACAGCCTCTTTTTTCCTATTTGCATGTGCGGTTCATACATTTTCTACCGCTTATTCCCTTTTGGGGTCGCGGGAGGCGCTGGCGCCTATCTCAGCTACAATCGGGCGGAAGGCGGGGTACACCCGGGACAAGTCGCCACCTCATCGCAGGGCCAACACAGATAGACAGACAACATTCACACTCACATTCACACACTAGGGCCAAATTTAGTGTTGCCAATCAACCTATCCCCAGGTGCATGTCTTTGGAAGTGGGAGGAAGCCGGAGTACCCGGAGGGAACCCACGCATTCACGGGGAGAACATGCAAACTCCACACAGAAAGATCCCGAGCCTGGATTTGAACCCAGGACTGCAGGAACTTCGTATTGTGAGGCAGACGCACCAACCCCTCTGCCACCGTGAAGCCGGTTCATACATATTGTAGTAATTAAGATACCTTACAGACACAACATAATCAATTTCTCCCTATTACCTATAGGAGTGGTTCTAAAATGGGGGTACGTGTACCCCTGGGGGTACTTGAAGGTATGCCAAGGGGTACGTGAGATTTTCAAAAAATATTCTAAAAAATAGCCAGCACCCCCCGCGACCCCGAAAGGGACAAGCGGTAGAAAATGGATGGACTGAGCAACAATTCAAAAATCATTTATAAATATATTTATTAAATAATACTTCAACAGAATATGCATGTAAGTTCATAAACTGTGAAAAAATTACAATAATGCAATATTCAGTAATGACAGCTAGATTTTTTCTGTGGACATGTTCCATAAATATTGATGTAAAAGATCGGGTACTCCGGCTTCCTCCCACCTCCAAAGACATGCACCTGGGGATAGGTTGATTGGCAACACTAAAATTGGCCCTAGTGTGTGAATGTTGTCTGTCTATCTGTGTTGGCCCTGCGATGAGGTGGCGACTTGTCCAGGGTGTACCCTGCCTTCCGCCCGATTGTAGCTGAGATAGGCGCCAGCGCCCCCCGCGACCCCGAAAGGGAATAAGCGGTAGAAAATGGATGGATGGAAGATTCATTTTTTTGTGAAGAAAAGTTTAGAACTAAATTCATGAATCCAGATAGATCGCGATTACAATCCCCGAAGATTAAGTTGATGATTACTTCTATGTGTAGACATTAGGGCTGCGAATCTTTGGGTGTCCCACGATTCGATTCAAAATCCATTTTTTTTTTCAAATCAACACGATTCTCGATTCAAAAACAATTTTTTTCCCGATTTAAAAGGATTCTGTATTCATTCAATACATAGGATTTCAGCAGGATCTACCCCAGTCTGCTGATATGCAAGCAGAGTAGTAGATTTTGGTAAAAAGCTTTTATAATTGTAAAGGACAATGTTTTATCAACTGATTGCAATAATGTAAATTTGTTTGAACTACTAAACAAACCAAAAATATGACTTATTTTATCTTTTTGAATATATTGGACACAGTGTGTGGCCACCCACCTCCCACCCTTACTGACTGTTCCTCAGTCAACTGGAGGCATCTGGCATCCGCGTTCGAAGGGGGGGGTGGTGCTGGTGGCTGTGCTAATGGTGGCGCATCTGCACCCAGCCAGGCTACCCCCTGCCAGACCTATACCATCTGTCTTCCATTTTAGTATTGGTGGCTGTGCTAATGTGGTAGCACAGCTGCAACCAGACAGGCTTCCCACTGCCAGACAAATTCCACCTATCTTCCGTTTTTCCCAGTCGCAGCCACCAGCTCCCTGGCTATCCCCCGAGCTAGCACCAGCCCCCGAGCTAGCACCAGCCTCCCGGCTAGCCCCCGAGCTATCACCAGCCCCTCTACATTCCCCCAAGCCAGTACCAGTGCCTCGGCTAGCCCCCGAGCTGGCACCAGCCCCTCGGCTAGCCTTCGAGCTAGCACCTGTCTCCAGGCTAGCCTCCGAGCTAGCATCCGTCTCCAGGCTGGCCCCCTTGTCTCCACCAGCTCCCAGGCTGGCCCTGACCTCTGCCCCTCGGCCGGCAGCCCTGACCTCTGCTCCTCTGCCGGCAGCCCTGACCTCCTCCCCTCGGCCAGCAGCCCTGACCTCCGCCCCTCGGCCGGCAGCCCTGTCCTCCGCCCCTCGGCTGGCAGCACCGACCTCTGCACTTCGGCCAGCTCCTCAGCTGACCTCCTCGTCTCCGGCTTCGATGACGTCCGCTGCTGCTTCCACGCCGATGACGTCCACTGCTGCTTCCACGCTGATGTCTCCTCGCTTCCGGCGAGACGCACCATGGCGCCACTCACGTCCACCTTCCCGACGGCCAAGATGTTGGCCGTTCCTTGGCCGCCCGTCTCGCCGGCCTCAGCGCCGTTCTACTCGCCGCCGCCATCAGACACTCTGGCCGGCAACCCACCACCAGTTCGCCCCTCCTCTCTCCCTTGATTTTTGTTCCTGCTTTTGGGGAGTTTCATATTCTAGGTCATCTGGAATCTGTCCATAGGGAGGGGGATACTGTTGCGGCACACGCGCAGTCTGCGTCTCCCTCCGCTGCAGGACCACCCAGAGTACCTGCTGACAGCGCACCCGGACACGCCCCCGCCCACACTGAGCGCAGCGCGCCCACGCAGCAACAAGCCTGCCCTCATTTTCCAATCCGCTCACTTGGTACTGATGAGGGCAAGTTCAATAAAAGACCAGTTGGACCCAGGGATCCTCGTGGGATCTTAGTTTCTCAAATGGTGAACCTGTTTTCCTTCCGTTTCCGTGGATTTTGACTGACTCCCTCGTTTCTCGACTCCTCGCTCGCCCCTGGACTCTGACGCCTCTCTCTCGCCCCTGATCCTACCTGCCCCATAGACTTCCTTGTTCCTTCGCGCTCGTCAACACTTTGGTAACACACACTTCAGCTAATCTACACACATACACTCTTGGATTTTGTCACACTCCGTTATATAGTTCAATAGTATTGTTTGTTATTATTATATATACATTGATTATATATATATATAATACATTTATGAACAATACTTCCCCCTAGTGTCAGTCTGCCGTCACTTCCTTTGTTAAACCATAACAGTAGTTCAAGAAAGACCACTACAAATGAGCAATATTTTGCACTGTTATACAATTTAATAAATCAGAAACTAATGACATAGTGCTATATTTTACTTCTTTTATTTCTTTTTTACCACCAAAAATACTTCTCTCTGCTTAGGGCAGGGGTCGGGAACCTTTTTGGCTGAGAGAGCCAAGAAGCCAAATATTTTAAAATGTATTTACGTAAGAGCCATATAATATATTTTTAACACTGAACACAACTAAAAGTGTACATTTTTAAGTAAGAACAACATTTCTCAAGTATAATAGGTCTCTTATTCTTTGTAATAACGTTGTTATTCTGAAGCTAATTTAGGAGGGGGCGTGGCCTGTGGGTCTGCAGCGAAGCGGGGTGTTGCCAGGACCGGTCTCGAAATCAGCGACAGGTGTGTAAAAGGCCCACCTGGGCCTTGTTGCATAACCCCAAGAGGCTAGCCCTACACTAACCAATAATAAATACATTATTTCTTACCCTTAAGGCAACTTCTTGAACAGGTGCAGTAGAAAAAGGATGGATGGATTCCAATGCATGAGCATTTTTATATTTTTCACGTTATTTTTAACACTGTGATTACAAGTAGGATTATTCATTACGTATCGTGTTAAGCAATGTCAGCTCAGATTTATCCGAGAGCCAGATGCAGTCATCAAAAGAGCCACATCTGGCTCGCGAGCCATAGGTTCCCTACCCCTGGCTTAGGGGGTACTTGAATTAAAAACATTTTTCACAAGTGGAAGATCCCCGAAAAAAGGTTGAGAACCACTGACCTATAGGCATTGTCTTTAATTACTTCCCACCCTCTTTAATATTTGTTATTATTTTTGGCGACTGAGTGATTTTACCAATGACCTTACTCAGAGTTTCCTTGCCTACTTGCTCCCATCCTTTCTGATGTTCCTTGCATTTATATTTTAATGAAAAAAATAGCACGATTCTGTCTTCAATTTTGTTACCCCTTTATTTATACAAGCTCATAAAATTTGTATTCGAGCACTTCAGCATCACTGGATGCTCCGTTTCCAAGGCAACCAAATTCAACCATCGGTATTAGATGCCTCAGCCCTGAAGCTTGTGCTGTATTGCTTGACTTTTTTTTTATTTATTTATTTTTTTTATCCATCTTTAGGACTTTAATTTCATGATATTGCTCCCGTAAACCTTATCCAGTGACATCACAGTCATAGTGTTGTTTTTTTTTTTAATTTCATCCCGTAAATCCTATGGAGTCCTGTATGCTGTGCTTATGACTTATTGTAAATGAAAACGACAATTATGGAAGAAGTTTTAATCGCTGTGATTTACACTTTGTTAGAAAATAAACTCTGAATAGAAGCCATAGTATACAGCAGAACCCCCACAGTCAAACAATCGATCCTGTAACATTAATTGACATCCTCAGTTATTTTGATGTCAAAATATTGTTTCCCATATCAAATCATGTAAAATAGTAATGTTATTTCATTTACAACATTTTAATAACTGCACAGGCCACATTTTAAATACAGTTTCCTGACTGTCATGCAAGCACAAAGGAATAAAAAGAGGACTAACAACAGTGTAATACAAGCAATAATAGTAGTCATAGGCTTATAGGCTAACATTAAAAATAGTTTGCAGTTCACGGGTCAACAAGTCCGAAATGGAATGTGACCTCGACTGACAGGGATGGTTATTGTTTACATTTGAACCAACGCTTCACTTGTGAAACGGTACTGGCGCTAAAACGGTGCTCGAACCGACACTTGCAGTTTATTGTCCCACTCCACTAGACCCACTCGACCTCCATTGCACCCCTAGAGGGGCGCCCCACATCTGTGGTCCTCGCCAAAGTTTTCTCATTGTCATCCCACTGGGTTGAGTTTTCCGTTGCCCTGATGTGGGATCTGAACCGAGGATGTCGCGGTGGCTTGTGCAGCCCTTTGAGACACTTGTGATGTAGGGCTGTATAAATAAACATTGATTGACTGCCAAAGCGTGGACTGTGAGGTTTGTTTTCCCCGGAAGGCAAAGGAAAGTTGGCGCGGGCAAGGCGTGAATGTAAGGACATCATTTATTTTACCACTAACAAAATGAACAAACAAAAGGCGCGCACAATGGCAGAGAACAAACTTGACTAATGAAAACAAAAGACTAGCACAAAGGCTATTAACTATGAACACGAAACAAAAACACTTACTGTGGCATGGCATGAAGCATGGACTATAATAAACATGAATCTCATGGGTAGCAGAGGTAGTATGGATGGATAGATGGATAAGATGACGTCACCAGGACGAACAACAGAAACAGACCGGCTTAAATAGCAGTGACCTGATCAGTGAAAACAGGTGCGTGGCTTTAAGGGTTTTTCATACATTTCAACACAGCCTCTTTTTTTCTATTTGCATGTGCGGTTCGTACATATTGTAGTAATTAAGATAGCATACAGACACAACATAACCAATTAGCTATTAACACCTTCTCCCTATTAACTATAGCAGTGGTTCTCAAATGGGGGTACGCTTACCCCTGGGGGTACTTGAAGGTATGCAAAGGGGTACGTGAGATTTTTTAAGAAATATTCTAAAAATAGCAACAATTAAAAAATTCCTTATAAATATTTTTTATTGAATAATACTTTAACAAAATACGTACGTAAGTTCATAAACTGTGAACAAAAAAAAATACAACAATGCAGAATTCAGTGTTGACAGCTGGATTTTTTGTGGACATGTTCCATAAATATTGATGTTAAAGATTTCTTTTTTTGTAAAGAAAAGTTTAGAATTAAGTTCATGAATCCAGATGGATCTCTATTACAATCCCCAAATATTAAGTTGATGATTAACTTCTATGTGTAGAAATCTTTTTTTATAATTGAATCACTTGTTTATTTTTCAACAAGTTTTTAGTTATTTTAATATTTTTTTCCCCCAAATACCGTATTTTTCGGAATATAAGTCACCCACATCTGTGGTCCTCGCCAAAGTTTTCTCATTGTCATCCCACTGGGTTGAGTTTTCCGTTGCCCTGATGTGGGATCTGAACCGAATATGTTGTGGTGGCTTGTGCAGCCCTTTGAGACACTTATGATTTAGGGCTGTATAAATAAACATTGATTGACTGCCAAAGCGTGGACTGTGAGATTGGTTTTCCTGGAAGGCAAAGGAAAGTTGGCGCGGGCAAGGCGTGAAGGTAAGGACATCATTTATTTTACCACTAACAAAATGAACAAACAAAAGGCGCGCACAATGGCAGAGAACAAACTTGACTGATGAAAACAAAAGACTGGCACAAAGGCTATTAACTATGAACAAGAAACAAAAACACTTACTGTGGCATGGCATGAAGCATGAACTATAATAAACATGAATGTCATGGGTAGCAGAGGTAGTATGGATGGATAGATAGATAGGATGATGTCACCAGGACGAACAACAGAAACAGACCGGCTTAAATAGCAGTGACGTGATCAGTGAAAACCGGTGCGTGACTCGACAGGTGAAAACTAATGGGTTGCTATGGTGACAAAACATACAAAAGTGCACAAAGAGTCCAAAGACAAAACATAACATGACTAAAACAAAACATTATTACACAGACATGACACAATTAAGTTCATACGTTGAGGTAGTACAGTATTTATTGCACAAATTTGACTTGTATAACCTTAAAAAAATGGAGAACAATTTAAATTGAAAGATTTGTGGTATATTTTGGGTGATCGGTTTGGTTATGGGGTTTCAGAACACATCCATATTCATCCATACTGATGGTTTGAACTCCAAGTTTTGATTTAATTTCAAGGCATACTTCTCCACATATTTTAGTTTGAACTCCAAATTATTCTACCCTGGGATTGTCATGGTGTGGACTATGGTGTGGTTTGTTTTCCCGTGGTGCAAAGCGACTGGATCGGACACGACGTGAAGGTAATGACATCTTTTAATATTAACTCGAAAAAAGGAACAAACAAAAGGCGCACACAAGGCGGAGAACAAACTTGGCTATGAAAACATAAACTATTACTATAACGTAAACTATGGACATAAAACAAAACTTGCAAACTATGACATGAATAACCAAAACTTACTTGGAACGGGAAAAGAGCATGGATCATCAGCATGGATAACAAGGGGTGAGTAGAGGGGGATGTCGCCAGGCTGACTGCCTGGCAACTACAGGCTTAAATAGTGCTGTGGTGATTAACAGGTGCATTAGTCCAACTCTAAATCTTTCACTTTAGTTTGACAGTTATTAGGATAGTAGTTTGTGATGCACTTACGCCCACCCTTACCCCAAGTCTTGTAAGACACTAGTAAAGCCTTCACTTACCTAAAAGCACCTATAGCACTTATGCCACTTGCTGAACGTTCCCAGTCAGCCCAGCAGCAATCTTGCAGGTGTGAATCATTTTAACTGCCTGAATTTGAAGCAGGGTGTCCAACTAAGAATGGACAAAAAGCACTCGCCAGTTCCCTTATGCGTGTCCTCCTGGAAACATTCACTAAGCCCACTCTTACACCTTAATTGGGAGCGGCGTTTGACAGGTTGCTGGTCCTCAGAGAAAAGAGAGAAAAACATGTGGAGAGAAAAAAAAATAAAAATCCTCAATGTTGTCCGAGACATCAGAACTACATTCACAGCAAATTCTGCAAACCACTTGGAATATGCAGCAGAATCTCAAATGCTGCCTAACAAGTTCTAAAGTGCAAACTGAAGGAGGATTACAGATGGTCGTGCCTTTTAAAAGGTTGAGTGTGATGTGCATTTGCCGCAAAGCCCTCAAGTCAAAAAGGAAAAACGTGTTTGAAGACCGTCGTTTGAGAAGTGAAGAGCATTTGTGAAACAAACTTGGAGTCAATTTCGTACATTACAGCTTAGGAAAAAAAACAATCTCACTGGCACTTAGCAAGTTTGAGGAGGGTGGCAGGAACCCGACCATACAGAACACTACAAATGTGCTAACTTGCTTCACAAAGTTCGTCACTCACCATTTATTACAAAGATACAACGCCTACGGGCAGGTACTGCTATCATGGCAGAGGCTGCAAAACAACCAAAGAAATGAAAAGTTGTGTCCGGGGAGACAAAAATAAGACGAAGAGAGGATACCCGGACAAGAGGAAAATCAAGGCTCAACATTGCCCCTGTTTTCACTCGCTGGTGTAAGCTCAAAGTGAAGTGAAGTGAATTATATTTATATAGCGCTTTTCTCTAGTGACTCAAAGCGCTTTACATAGTGAAACCCAATATCTAAGTTACATTTAAACCAGTGTGGGTGGCACTGGGAGCAGGTGGGTAAAGTGTCTTGCCCAAGGACACAACAGCAGTGACTAGGATGGCAGAAGCGGGAATCGAACCTGCAACCCTCAAGTTAATGGCACGGCCACTCTACCAACCGAGCTATGCCGCCCCAAAGACGAGGAGGGATATTGCTTCAAATTTGGAAATCCGTGCAGTGGCATGTCCAGACTTTTTTTCAGGGCCGGCAACCATTTAACAGTCAGTCTACTACAGGAACAGCTGTAACTACTACAGTAGTTTACCACGGTTACCACCACCAAGTATGGAGTAAATCTTCTTGTAAGATTTACTGACATTAACCCTTGTGTAATGTTCATATTGTTGTTACTCAGCCAGCATTTGTGGGTCTGATGGACCCGTTGGATTGTGTGGCTTTTAATGCCTCACAATCAAACACTTTTATGTTAAAATACTGAACAGATGTTTATTGGGATAAGGCATTAAAAGCCACAAAATGCAACGGGTCCATCATACCCACAAACGCTGGCTGAGTAACACATACCTGCCAACCCTTCTGGATTTTACGGGAGACTCCCGAAATTCAGCCTCCTCTCCCGAAAACCTCCCAGAAGAAATGTTCTCCCGAAAATCTCCCGAAATTCAGCTTGAGTTGGAGGCCACGCCCCCCCAGCTCAAACATGCACAGTTCGAAGCTTAAAAAGGAGGATTGCAGGCGGATCTGACGGCATTTAAAGTCATTTTTAATAACGATTGCTAATCCTCCTCCTTTTCGACCGGACGGCCGCGGAAAATTAAAGTAGGAACACTCCGGAGGCAGAAGTTCATTAAGAGGGGCGGACTCACCGGCTCTCAGCCATGTTTCCGTCACACAGAGGAAGTCAAGTCCGCGGGAAGTGAAAAAATCCTTCAGGATAAACGTTTTGTTTGTCAAAGATCTTGCGTTCACAAGACCGAACCTGGAGGGGGCCAGCACGTCCACGGGCGCAGATAATCCAGGTGGGGCCCGGCACACAGTCCGCAGGTGGCGTGGGTGAGGAGCCATGAGGCGGGAAAGGAAGGCAAGAATGCGGCTAAGTGAAAAAGCTGACTGGGTCATCGAAAAACCAACGTCGAAGTTGATCATACCAGTGGGAGAGGGGCAAAGATCCAACAGTGTTTGGCGGTCATACACAAGCAGTGAGCTGACGGAGACGAAAATAGACGCAAACAACACAAAAACGAACAGAGCTGACAGCGAGAGACGGCGGGGCAAAGCACATACTGGCACCATCATCTGGAAATTCGGAAGTGACTTCACTCAAATAGTGAAAGGTAAGGTTTTTTTTTTTTTTTAGTAACCAGCAAGCACAGTACAGTTAGTAAAACAACTGTGTTTTTATTGCTGTGTATTGGATAGGTGCCGTCTGAAATTCAACTATTTATTTTATTTATTTATATAATAAAATAAATATATATAGCTAGAATTCACTGAAAGTTAAGTATTTCATACATACATATATATATATATATATATATATATATATATATATATATATATATATATATATATATATATATATATATATATATGTATGAAATATGAAATGCTCAAGTTGGTGAATCGGCTGTAAATATACTCTCCTCTTAACCATGCCCCTGCCCAAACCACGCCCCCAAACCCCGCCCCCCACCCTCCACCCCCCAAAATAGGAGGTCTCAAAGTTGGCAAGTATGGAGTAACAACAATATGAACGTTGCACGGAAAAATTTTCCGACAGTTTCTGTATTCCGCAGGGATTCTTCTTATAAATGTATACACATAGAGAAACGGAGAGAGAAGGAGCCAGAAGGAAGCCGATACTGAGTGCGAGAGCAAAAGAGCACAAGGAAGACGATGCATGCAGCCGAAAAGCTGGAGCGGAAGAGCGAGCAGAAAAACGGGAAGACTGCAAAGAAAACCGGCAAGAGACTTACTTATTGCAAAATAAAACACGTTTACACCTGCTCGACAGAATGTCTTTCCTTGGTGGTCCTGAGAACCCGCACAACGACAGTGTGAGACCGTCACAGACATGGTTGACGCATTTTAGTTGCTCCAGGGACTTTGATAGAAAATGGAGGGATGGATCGATATTTCTGATGGATAGCAGAACTTTAAGAAGGTCTTTAGAGAAGTACACAAGATAGGAACGGTTCACATTCAATATTCAATGCATCATGGTTTATACTGTAGATTGTAGTGGCGGGCATCTTAATCACCCACAAATTTGGGTCGCGTCAGGGGCGGTTCTAGGCATGCTTTTATGAGGGGGCAGTCAGAAATGTGGAGGGGGCATCATGTGTACACATCATGCTCCAGCACTTTTTTTTTGTGCTTATAGTAACGATGCTTTCTTCATTGAAATGGGTCTTTAGCTATGTGTCCAACCCCAACCTGGAGTAGTGGATTGCACTTTGTCAGGCCTCTACCTTCAGACCTGTCCAACTTGGGTGTCCCACCTGAAGACTAAGCTCCTGCTGGTATAGCTTTTACGGTCACTGAGGCACGCAAACCCCCTGACCACAATAAGGTGGCAATCCCTCAGGGGGGGGGGAACTGAAAAATAAAAATACAAATAAACGAATAAAATAAAATAAAACATCCTTCATCCAGATTTTATCAACCAACAACATAACATAACATTAATCCTATCTGGATGGCCTAACTCTCAAATAAATTTTGACCCAAAGTAGGACTTCACACACTACAGTCAATATTTACAAAACTGAAAGGTAGTCTGATGAATAATGATAAAAAAGAATCTCAAACTAATTTATAAAACAGAACGTGGGCACTCATCTGGGCACAGAATTCATTCACTCCAATGTATGTGTGTTGCCCACTTGCTTGTAAATTGATGAAAACGGCTGTGTTTTTTGTTTTTAGGTGTCTTGGTCATATCAAATGAAACTTATAATTTGTTTATTACAAAATGTCGATTGAAACATTAAAGGTTGACTATGTAGAATTACAAGAAAAACTACAGAAAAAGACCGTTGCTAAGTAAAACGGGCCGTTGCTAGGGACTCCGCTCTGAACAGAGGACAGCAGAGGGGGACTGCCAAGCAGGATATATACCTTATGTTTCATTTTTACCGTCATTAACAGCTTCATAAATGACTTGTAGCTTGTTACAGGGACAGTGGAGGCTCTCTGCCTTCCAAACCACTGCTGCTCAGAGCCTCCGCTGCACTGCTCTCGTCAAGTTGTAAAACAAAAACAAAAAAAAGGAACTCCGTAGCACCGAAAGTCCGCGACGATAAACGTGTTTATGACAAGATAAAACTACACAAATGCACGCATCCTAACAAGTATATGATAATTGTAGACAACTTTTCCTTTTCTTTTACTTTCATAATGCAACAGCGATTGGATGTTTAATGAGGGCTGAGGGGTGTGTGCGGGTGTGTGTCTGCTGCGCAGCCTGTGGAATGTTGAATACACGCACAGCGGAGGGAGGAATGAGAGGGAAGCCGACACTACTATATCGTGTGTGTCCCTTTTTCGGCGGATTTTTCCGCTAGTGCAGATAATTTTGTCAACTTGTAATGTAGTAATTTTGTGAGTTTATTAAGATTTACTTTCTCAAATTTTGATTTGAGGGGGCAAGACATTTATTTAAGGGGGCTCTGCCCCCTCTTGCCCCTGCGTAGAGCCGGCCATGGGTCGCGTGCAATCTTTTTTGACTGATGATGTAAAAATGTTTCTGGGAATGTTAAATTTATTTAACCACATGCTGTCACCCACAAATAGCCAAGCCCTCAACCGGCAGCAGAGTGCTGATTGATTTTTTTGATTGATGATGACCATAAATGAGCAAACAGGTTCCAGACATCCGAGGTCCTTCACTAAACGTAAGTCATTTTAGTTACAATCCATTTTTTTTGACATAAGCCTGTTTAAAGGCCTACTGAAATGAGATTTTCTCATTTAAACGGGGATAGCAGGTCCATTCTATGTGTCATACTTGATAATTTTGAGGTATTGCCATATTTTTGCTGAAAGGATTTAGTAGAGAACATCGACGATAAAGTTTGCAACTTTCGGTCGCTAATAAAAAAGCCTCGCCTTTACCGGAAGTAGCAGACGATGACATCACAAGTGTGAGGGCTCCTCACGTCCTCACATTGTTTTTAATGGGAGCCTCCAGCAGCAAGAGCTATGGGGCGGTATAGCTCGGTTGGTAGAGTGGCCGTGCTAGCAACTTGAGGGTTGCAGGTTCGATTCCCGCTTCCGCCATCCTAGTCACTGCCGTTGTGACACTTTAACCACGTGCTCCCAGTGCCACCCACACTGGTTTAAATGTAACTTAGGTATTGGGTTTCACTATGTAAAGCGCTTTGAGTCACTAGAGAAAAGCGCTATATAAATATAATTCACTTCACTTCACTATTCGGATTGAGAAAACGACAATTTCCCCGTTAATTTGAGCGAGGCTGAAAGATTTGTGGATGATGATATTGATTGCTAAGGACTAGAAAAAAAAAACGCGATTGCATTGGGACGGTTTCAGATGTTTTTAGACACATTTACTAGGATAATTCTGGGAAATCCCTTATCTTTCTATGTTTCTATGTGTTGCTAGTGTTTTAGTGAGATTAAATAGTACCTGATAGTCGGAGGGGTGTGTCCACGGGTGTCTTGAGGCCAGTGTCTGAGGGACGTCACGGCAGATACAAGGACGGCGCAAACTCCACAGATCTCCAGTAAGAGGCAACTTTTTAACACAATTTTCTCACCGAAACCTGCCAGTTGACAAGTGGTCGGGATCCATGTTCGCTTGACCGCTCTGATCCATAGTAAAGCTTCACCTCCGGGAATTTTAAACAAGGAATCACTGTGTGTTTGTGTGGCTAAAGGCTAAAGCTTCCCACCTCCATCTTTCTACTTTGACTTCTCCATTATTAATTGAACCAATTGCAAAAGATTCAGCAACACAGATGTCCAGAATACTGATTAATTACGCGATGGAGGACTGTGGAGAGGCGGAGCCGACGGGCCAACGCCTCAAGATGGCGGCAAGGAGACGGAGAATGCGGTGGAACGGAGAAGTGGGGCGTGCCTGGAGCAACACTGCCGGAATCGAGATCAGGTGTGTGGCTCACACACCGGTGATGAATCTACCTATCTTCTCACAGAGTATAAAAGGGGGGAAGGAGGAAAGATCAGGAGAGCGAGCAAAGAGCGACCGAGAACAGCACAGACAAAGACGACGACACGGCAGCTGAAAAGCAGACCGGAATGAGCAGCGGAGGAGGAACTGAAAGAGCAACCCGACCGACATTCAAGCTTTATTGAAAAATAAAGAGTCAAACCTATGCTAAAGCGATGCCCTTCCTGAGCGGTCCACGCAACCCACACGACGACGGCAAGAGTCGTTCACAAACGTGTACTAGTAAGTACTACCTTACACGTCACCACTATTGTTACCTTTGTGTTTTACCGACACGTTTCTAAGTTTCCAGTTGTGTACATGTTGTGTCTTCTTCTTTTTAATCACCTGCCTTACTTTGAGTAAGCCCCAGAAGTGTTTGAGCGGCTTACATTATATAACAAATGACGTATTATCTGAGCGAGGAAGAATGTTCCCAGTCCAAACCTCTCAATAGTCGCCCCTTTGAGGATGTTTGTTTATGTTGAGGCGGGCTAGAAGGAATTCGGATTCAGACTCATGCCAAGTAAGCAAACGGGAAAGATGCGTTTTGTTGGAGGATCAAATGCTGAAATGACCAAAATGACAACACGGACAATATGCTCTTTAACATTCATTTACTAATCCCCTCCTGTAAAAGGATTATTGTCATGTTCCTTTTGTGTTTCCAGACACACCAATAAATAACTAAATAGAAGCAAAGGATTAAATATTTTTTGTTTTACTTAAGTCTGTTGTTTACCCGGCGGCACATAAAAGCAGAATGCATTTTGTTGACACTAACAAAAGAAGAAAAAAAAAAAGCTCCTCTCCTCAGCGAGGCAGATAACGTGAAACGCAGGCAGACTTGTAAAAGAGGATGAAACGTAAACTTTCCCGTTGAGTAAAGTCAAACAGTCCATGATATTTTATTCCCTATTTAATTGACTCGAGGCACAAAGCCGGCGAGCAACTACGTGACATCGTAAGCGGTCTAACAAAAAACGGGTGATATCTTCACAAAATATCACTGTTGCTGCAGACATTTCTTGAACATTTGCAAAATAATTACCTCAAACGTGTACTAAATCTTCAAACCCCGTTTCCATATGAGTTGGGAAATTGTGTTCGATGTAAATATAAACAGAATACAATGATTTGCAAATCATTTTCAACCCATATTCGGTTGAATATGCTACAAAGACAACATATTTGATGTTCAAACTGATCAACATTTTTTTTTTGTGCAAATAATCATTAGCTTTAGAATTTGATGCCAGCAACACGTGACAAAGAAGTTGGGAAAGGTAGCAATAAATACTGATAAAGTTCAGGAATGCTCATCAAACACTTATTTGGAACATCCCACAGGTGTGCAGGCTAATTGGGAACAGGTGGGTGCCATGATTGGGTATAAAAACAGCTTCACCAAAAAATGCTCAGTCTTTTACAAGAAAGGATGGGGCGAGGTACACCCCTTTGTCCACAACTGCGTGAGCAAATAGTCAAACAGTTTAAGAACAACGTTTCTCAAAGTGCAATTGCAAGAAATTTAGGGATTTTAACATCTATGGTCCATAATAACATCAAAAGGTTCAGAGAATCTGGAGAAATCACTCCACGTAAGCGGAATGGTCGGAAACCAACTTTGAATGACCGTGACCTTCGATCCCTCAGACGGCACTGTATCAAAAAACGACATCTATCTCTAAAGGATATCACCACATGGGCTCTGGAAGACTTCAGAAAACCACTGTCACTAAATACAGTTGGTCGCTACATCTGTAAGTGCAAGTTAAAGCTCTACTATGCAAAGTGAAAGCCATTTATCAACAACATCCAGAAACTCCGCCGGCTTCTCTGGGCCCGAGATCATCTAAGATGGACTAATGCAAAGTGGAAAAGTGTTCTGTGGTCTGACAAGTCAACATTTCAAATTGTTTTTGGAAATATTCGACATCGTATCATCCGGACCAAAGGGGAAGCGAACCATCCAGACTGTTATCGACGCAAAGTTCAAAAGCCAGCATCTGTGATGGTATGGGGGTGCATTAGTGCCTAAGACATGGGTAACTTACACATCTTTGAAGGTACCAATAATGCTGAAAGGTAAATAAAGGTTTTGGAACAACATATGCTGCCATCTAAGCGCTGTCTCTTTCATTGACGCCCCTGCTTATTTCAGCACGACAATGCCAAGCCACATTCATCACGTGTTACAACAGATTGCTTCGTAAAAAAAGAGTAAGGGTACTTTGCTGACCCGCCTGCAGTCCAGACCTGTCTCCCATCGAAAATGTGTGGCGCATTATGAAGCGGAAAATACGACAGTGGAGACCCCGGACTGTTGAACGACTGAAGCTCTACATAAAACAAGAATGGGAAATAATTCCACTTTCAAAGCTCCAACAATTAGTTTCCTCAGTTCCCAAACGTTTATTGAGTGTTGTTAAAAGAAAAGGTGATGTAACACAGTGGTGAACATGCCCTTTCCCAACTACTTTGGCACATGTTGCAGCCATGAAATTCTAAGTTAATTATTATTTGCAAAAATAATAAAAAGTGTATGAGTTTGAACATCAAATATGTTGTCTTTGTAGTGCATTCAACTGAATATGGGTTGAAAAGGATTTGCAAATCATTGTATTCTGTTTATATTTACATCTAACACAATTTCCCAACTCATATGGAAACGGGGTTTGCACATAAAAATGCATGCATTTAGTTTTATTCAGTGTTAAAAAATATTATATGGCTCTCACGGAAATACAGTTTAAAATATTTGGCTTGAATGGCTCTCTCAGCCAAAAACGGTTCCCGACCCCTGCTTTAAACGGACCACGTGAATAAACGTGAGCAGGGACCTGGCTCGACTTTTCTAAAAGGCTCCCGGTCGGCCGAGGCGAGCCAGAGTGTCCGCAGCTGGAAGGTGCCACAGGCGGGAAGCCCTGGTGAAATGTTGGCATTCGTACGCCGCTTTTCTCGCCAAGCCTCTTGCAAACAGAAGTCGAATCCCCGACCAGCAACAAGCATCTGCTTCTTTCTATTGGCACATTTCATCCTCACTTTTTGAAATCATTATCTGTTTGAAATATGCAACCTTGACTGACGTGACGGCCACTCGAGGCATCTTGGATAATAATTAAAGGCCTACTGAAATGAAATTTTCTCATTTAAACGGGGAAAGCAGGTCCATTCTATGTGTCATACTTGATCATTTCGCGATATTGCCATATTTTTGTTGAAAGGATTTAGTAGAGAACATCCACGATAAAGTTCGCAACTTTTGGTCGCTAATAGAAAAGCCTTGCCTTTACCGGAAATAGCAGACGATGATGTCACAAGGGTGAGGGCTCCTCACGTCCTCACATTGTTTATAATGGAAGCCTCCAACAGTAAGAGCTATTCGGACCGAAAAAACGACAATTTCCCCATTAATTTGAGTGAGGTTGAAAGATTTGTAGATGATGATATTCTCCTCCGTCCCCCCCTCCCTTGTGGAGGGTGTCCGGTCCGATGACCATGGATGAAGTACTGGCTGTCCAGAGTCGGGACCCAGGATGCCTGTGTATCGGTTGGGGACATCTCCACGCTGCTGATCCGCCTCCGCTTGGGATGGTTTCCTGTGGACGGGACTCTCGCTGCTGTCTTGGATCGGCTTTGAACTGAACTCTCGCGGCTCTGTTGGAGCCACTATGGATTGAACTTTCACAGTATCATGTTAGACCCGCTCGACATCCATTGCTTTCGGTCCCCTGGAGGGGTGGGGGGGTGTTTGCCCACATTTGAGGGGGGGGGTTTGCCCACATTTGAGGTCCTCTCCAAGGTTCTCATAGTCATCATCGTCACCGGCGTCCCACTGGGTGTGAGTTCTCCTTGCCCTTATGTGGGTTTTTCCGAGGATGTTGTAGTCGTAGTGGTTTGTACAGCCCTTTGAGACATTTGTGATTTAGGGCTATATAAATAAACATTGATTGATTGATTGATAGCGAAGGACTAGAAAAAAATTGAATAAAAACAAAGTAAAAATTGGGACGGATTCAGATGTTATTAGACACATTTACTAGGATAATTCTGGGAAATCACTTATATTTCTATTTTGTTGCTGGTGTTTTAGTGAGATTAAATAGCACCTGATAGTCGGAGGGGTGTGTCCACGGGTGTCTTGAAGCCATTCTCTGAGGGAAGTCGACGGCAACTGCATGGACGGCGCAAGCTCCGGTAAGGGGCGACTTTTTACCACAATTTTCTCACCGAAACCTGCCGGTTGACATGTTCGCTTGACTGCTCTGATCCATAGTAAAGCTTCACCTCCGGGAGTTTTAAACAAGGAAACACCGTGTGTTTGTGTGGCTAAAGGCTAAAGCTTCCTACCTCCATCTTTCTTCTTTGACTCCTCCATTATTAATTGAACAAATTGCAAAAGATTCAGCAACACAGATGTCCAGAATACTGTTCAATTGCGCGATGAAAAGAGACGACTTATAGCCACAAATGGGGCGACGTTTTCAAGAAGAAACTTCACTGGCAATTTAAAATTGTAATTTAGTAAACTAAAAAGGCCGTATTGGCATGTGTTGCAATGTTAATATTTCATCATTGATATATAAACTATCAGACTGTGTGGTCGCTAGTCGTGGGTTTCAGTAGGCCTTTAATTTCGCTTAAAAATCTTATGAAACAATCCAGTTGTTTTTTTTTTTTTGAGTGTGAAAAGCATAAAATAAACAACAGGTTCTGTTTAATCTAAATAAATTAGCCCCGGTTGGAGGCAGTAATATTGGAACACAAAAGCAATAAGCTGCTGTCTCCGTGCAAAATGAAAGCAGTAAATATCCTGTCTGCTCCGAGCTTCACGCTGCTTCGGCGAAGAAAGAAACACGGTCTCCTCGGCGGTGAACGCAATAAATCTAATTTAAAACCCACAATATGAGTGTTTTTTTTTGTTTTTTTGACAAAAATACAATTTAATTGCATTTAAGGAACAGCTATTTCCTACAGTAACCTAATTCTACGCCGGCCTTTGATTTGAGAGATGACAAGCGGGGAATCTTTTTTTTTTCTTCCCTTTGTGCCGTAAAAAAAAAAATATGACAGGCACCGCTGGAGATGACATCTTGTTATCTGCAAACAACTCCAAAAGTTCGCCAGGCGCCGTAATTATGTGAGTGACAATGCTCCGCTGTGTTCCACTTCTTATAACCCAAATGCAATAGAAAATCAAAGGAAAACAGCTAAGATGCATTAATAATAAAAACAATGACAATAGTGTATTTAATAATATTCAACCAATCAATCATTCAATAAATATTTATTAATACAGCCCTAATGTCTCAGAGGGCTGCACAAGCCACAACGACATCCTCAGTTCAGAGTCCACATAAAGGCAAGGAAAAAACTCACAACCCATTGGAACGTTAATGTGATAGACTATGAGAAACCTTGGAGAGGACCGCAGATGAGGGTGACCCCCTCCCTCTAGGGGAGACCGGATGCAATGGACGTCGAGTGGGTCCAGCATAATATTGTAAAGTCCTATCCATAGTGGATCTAACATAATAGTGAGAGTCTAGTCCATAGTGGGGCCAGCAGGAGACCATCCTGAGCGGAGACGGGTCAGCAGCGCAGAGATGTCCCCAACCGATGCACAGGCGAGCGGTCCACCCCGGGTCCCGACTCTGGACAGCCAGCATTTCATCCATGGCCACCGGACCTGTGCCTCCACCTACACAAGGGACGGGGGCAGAGGAGAAAAGCAACAAGCGGCAGATCAACTGGTCTAAAAATGGGATGTAGTTAAAGCAGGGGTCCCCACACTACGGCCCGCGGGCCGTGTCCAAAATCCGTCCCACGGGTGGTCCTGAATAAAAATGAAAAAAATATTTTTTTCACAATTTTTTTTTGTTTTTTGTTTTTATTTATTTTTTAATCCGTCCTTTCCTCGTCCATTCATCAATCCATTTTCTACCGCTTGTTACTGGGTCTCCAGTGACATCATCACGCTCCCGCCGCAAAGTCGGGCGAAAGCGCGGATAGTGCACGAGGAAAAAAATTGGCGAAATTGTTGATGAAACATAAAATATACTACTCCGAGTGTTGAGTTTTTAAACATCAGTGGACATTTTTTTTTTTGTTCAATGTAAGGAAAAGTCGATTGGTCTAATCTTCAATGAGAGAGATCATATATATATATATATATATATATATATATATATATATATATATATATATATATATATATATATATATATATATATTGCAGGTTTTCCTGCTCTTCAGGGGAGTTTATATGTATATATATATATATATATATATATATATAAAACAAATAATATATATATATATATATATATATATATATAAATATATATATATATATATATAAATATATATATATATATATATATATATATATATATATATATATATATATATATATATATATATATATTGCAGGTTTTCCTGCTCTTCAGGGGAGTTTATATGTATATATATATATATATATATATATAAAAAATAATATATATACATATATATATATATATATATATATATATATATATATATATATATATATATATATATGTATATATATATATATATATATATATATATATGTATATGTATATATATATATATATATATATATATATATATATATATATATAGTATATATATATATATATATATATATATATATATATATATATATATATATATATATATATATATATACATATATATATGTATATAGATATGTATATATACTGTATATTATATATATATGTATATATACTGTATATTATATATATATATATATATATATATATATATATATATATATATATATATATGTATATATATATTCCCGAAAGATGACGGTGAAGCTTTACTATGGAACAGAGCGGTCAAGCGAACATGGTTCCCTACCCCATGTATACCGGCAGGTTTCAATGAGAAAATGGTGGTAATAAGTCGGCTCTTACCGTAGACATTAGCGGAGAGCTTGCGTCGTTCCTCTTGCAGCTGCGGACTCTCTTGCCTCCTCCCACCGGCCGCCCCTGACCGTCGGATGCTTACACCGTGGAGGAGGGAAAAAAAAAAAATCTCAGCCCGGCTGCCTTCGTCTTGTTGAGAAACGTGAAGTGAAGTAAATTATATTTATATAGCGCTTTTCTCTAGTGACTCAAAGCGCTTTTACATAGTGAAAGCCAATATCTAAGTTACATTTAAACCAGTGTGGGTGACACTGGGAGCAGGTGGGTAAAGTGTCTTGCCCAAGGACACAACGGCAGTAACTAGGATGGCGGAAGCGGGAATCGAACCTGCAACCCTCAAGTTGCTGGCACGGCCACTCTACCAACCGAGCTATACTGCCCCACCAGCTATACTTCCCTCGGAGACACTGGCGGTCACCACACCCGTGGCCACACCCCTCCGACTTTCAGGTTGTATAGTTACGACCATATAATCTCACTAAAACACTAGTAACACAATAAGCAGATAAGGGATTTTCCAGAATTATGTGTCTAATAACATCGGAATCACTCCCACTGCCCTCGTCTTTTTCTTATTCTATTTTTTTTCTAGTCCTTCACTCTCACTTTCCTCATCCACAAATCTTTCATCCTCGCTCAAATTAATAGGGAAATTGTCGCTTTCTCGGTCCGAATCACTCTTAATGCTGGTGGCCATGATTGTAAACAATGTGAGGATGTGAGGAGCTCCACAACCCGTGACATCACGCGCACATCGTCTGCTACTTCCGGTACAGGCAAGGCTTTTTTATTAGCGACCAAAAGTTGTGAATTTTATGGTCGATGTTCTCTACTAAATCCTTTCAGCAAAAATATGGCAATATCGCGAAATGATCAAGTATGACACATAGAATGGACCTGCTATCCCCGTTTAAATAAGAAAATCTCATTTCTGTAGGCCTTTAAAGTACATGTTAAAAAATGTCAGGAAAGGTAACCGTAGCCTTAATCATGACCATAAAACTAGTGCAGGCGGTCTACCATACCCCTCCCAAGTAAATCTCCCTGCATACGGGGAGAGTGAAACATCTTTATGCTTCCTTGGAACATCTCCTCAGCAGCTGCCCGGAGGCCCTGGCAGATGGCCCCGCTACCTTTGGCGCCGATGACCAGGTGCTGAAGACAGGTGCTGGGAGTCTAGCCGCAGCCTTCAGCACCAGCAGTCGCCACCGTGCTCAAAAGAATGCAATTGCGTTTGGTTTTAGAAAAATCTCCTTATGTAGAGTATGCACAAATAACAACAGATTTACTTGATACAGCAGGTAGACTTGGGAACGCAGCTAAAGATTGCAGCTTGAATTGCAATAACATTGCTGCGGCTGGACTAGATCATGAGCTCTGAGGCTTCAAAACATCTGATCGTGGTCCAAATGAAGGAGCAAATGAGAGGAAATGGTGCCAATTATTAAAAAAACTGGTGGCTGTGGAAGCTTCGGAGGCCGGTCACTCTGCAGAGTCCTCTCTATTCTGCAAAGTGAATTGATTGATTGATTGATACTTTTATTAGTAGATTGCACAGTACAGTACATATTCCGTACAATTGACCACTAAATGGTAACACCCCAATAAGTTTTTCAACTTGTTTAATTCGGGGTCCACGTTAATCAAGTCATGGTACAAATATATACTATCAGCATAATACAGTCAGCACACAAGTTAATCATCATAGTATATACATTGAATTATTGACATTATTTACAATCCGGGGGGTGGGATGAGGAGCTTTGGTTGATATCAGTACTTCAGTCATCAACAATTGCATCAACAGAGAAATGGACATTGAAACAGTGTAGGTCTTATTTAGTAGGATATGTACAGCCAGCAGAGAACATAGTGAGTTCACATAGCATAAGAACAAGTATATACATTAGAAGTACATTTGAGTTGTTTATAATCCGGGGAGATGGGATGTGAATGGAGGAGGGTATTAGTAAAGTGTTGAAGTTGCCTGGAGGTGTTGTTTTAGAGCGGTTTTGAAGGAATATAGAGATGCACTTACTTTTACACCTGTTGGGAGTGCATTCCACATTGATGTGGCATAGAAAGAGAATGAGTTAAGACCTTTGTTAGATCGGAATCTGGGTTTAACGTGGTTTGTGGAGCTCCCCCTGGTGTTGTGGTTATGGCGGTCATTTACGTTAAGGAAGTAGTTTGACATGTACTTCGGTATCAAGGAGGTGTAGCGGATTTTATAGACTAGGCTCAGTGCAAGTTGTTTTACTCTGTCCTCCACCCTGAGCCAGCCCACTTTGGAGAAGTGGCTTGGATTGAGGTTTGATTTGGAGCGGAGGTCTAAAAGTAACCGGACTATTTTATTCATGAAGCCGCATAGAAAGCCACCAGTTGGATTTGGATAAAGACGGCTTATCCGTGGATCGTTGTTGGTCAGGGCTCAATTAACCCTGGCCCAGTCCCTGGTCCTGTATTTACTGTATGTTGTGAGACCCATGAATCGATTAACGTGGACCCCGACTTAAACAAGTTGAAAAACGTATTTGGGTGTTACCATTTACTGGTCAATTGTACGAAATATGTACTGTGCTGTGCAATCTACTAATAAAAGTATCAATCAATCAATCAATCAATCAATCAAACCCGATACACCAGGGGTGTCAAATTAAAATACAGAGTGGGCCAAAATTTAAAAACGAACAAACGATCAGCTCCTTCTTTTTTTCCCTTGCTCGTCAAACTTTATTCTATATCATGAATCATGCCTCTCACCTGGATAGTAGAAGGATGAAGACTTATCCCGACAAGTTGGCACACTTTGACAGCCAATTTAGACCCCGGATAGGAGAGAACGCCACAAAAAGACCTTGGTTCCACCCCTCTTTTCTCGTAAGGATTATGAATATTTTTTAATCTAAATGGGAATATATAAACATCCTAGCTGTTGGCACTTTAGTGACAGCAGACATTGTACAGTGAGTGATGTTTTATTATGTCTTGGTTCTCACGAAGTGAATGATAATCACAGATGTTGTTGGAAAAAAATAGAAGCCAATTAATGCTTATGGTGACCAAAATACATAAATATTAAATGTTATTCAATTACACACACACACACACACACATATATATATATATATATATATATATATATATATATATATATATATATATATATATACTTAAATTATGGGTATTGTTTGGATGTGTTCAATAGCTCCCTCTGTAAGCAGACTTTTATAAAAAAAAATAAAAAATAAAACTCAATCCAACAAAACAATTCACAGCAATACCATAACAATGCAATCCAATTCCAAAACCAAATCCGACCCAGCAACACTCAGAACTGCAAAAAACAGAGCTATTGAGAGGAGACACAAACACGACACAGAACAAACCAAAAGTAATGAAACAAAAATTAATATTATCAACAACAGTATCAATATTAGTAACAATTTCAACATAGCAGTGATTAAAAATCCCTCATTGACATTAGACATTTATAAAAAATAATACAATAAAAAAATACAATAAAAGTGAACAGTGGCTTACACTTGCTTCGCATCTCATAAGCTTGGCAACACACTGTGTCCAATATTTTCACAAAGATAACATAAGTAATATTTTTGGTTCAGTTAATAGTTAAATCAATTTAAATGATGGTTCCCATATTCCAATATATGACTCATTATTATCAAAAGTAAATGCAGTTTTTCTACTGGTATAATTTCCATAGCTTGTTTATACCAGTCAGTACGTGTTGGACTATCAATATCCATCCTTTATGCATTATCCATTTTAAATATTACCCTTTTTGTTATTTGGCATATTGAAAAAAATGCATTTTTACTCTTTGATGACACGTTACTAAATTGATGGAGATCCCCAAGAATACTTGCAGTGTCATTTGGATGTTTATATTAAGGAATGTAGTAAGGAATTGCTACTTTTGTTGTTTCCAACCATAACTCTTTTATTCTCTGACATTCCCACAAGAAATAAAACAGACGTGTTTCGCATTTATTCAATATTTAGAATGCATAAAAATAAAAATTAAAAATACATTCATCATCATGTTTTTCATAATGATTGTAAATTATAGGAGAAAATAAACAAAAAAAGTGCAGTTCCCCTTTAAATAAAACATTAACTTGATAGTAAATGATGAATAATTGGACTATATTGCTTGAATACCAGGCGATGTTATGCTACACGCTTCTGCCTTTCATGGCCAAGGCCGTGTGTTCGATCCCTGGCCAGGGTTGCATCGGGAAGTAAAAAAACTACGTCTGCCGTAAAAAACTAAGCACATTTTTATGTGATTGACAATCTGTGGCGATCCTTGACAGGGATAAGTGAAAGAAGAATTAAATATCCATCCATCCATCCATTTTCTACTGCTTGTCCCTTTTGGGGTTGCTGGAGCCTATCTCAGCTGCATTTGGAGCGGAAGGCGGTGTACACCCTGGGCAAATTGCCACCTCATCACAGGGCCAATGCAGACAAACAGACAACATTCACACTCACATTCCCACACTAGGGCCAATTTAGTGTTGTCAATCAACCTATCTCCAGAATCAGAATCAGAATAGTTTTTATTGTCATTGTTTGAAAACGAGTTCACAAACTAGGAATTTTTCTTGGTGCGATCGTGCAAAATAAAAGACATATAACACAGAATAGAATAACAAGAGCTGTAACAGTAGCAGGTGTACGTCGTTGGAATAAAATCTATTGCCCGACATTTTTTTTTTAAATCGACTTAAATTCCACTGCACAAAAAGCAAGTAAAAATAAAATATTGCAGCATTTTTTTTTTTTTTTACTTCATCATTATATAGGTATTGATAAAAGAACCATGCAGAACAAGAGCTCTGGGATAGAGCAGCCCCCCCAACCCCACCAGATAGTCGTCATTTCTCACTGATTCTTGTTCTAACAAGAGCATAGAAGTGACACCTGACATAAGACAATCAAACAATGCATACTAGAAGGATTGTGTCACTTGGGTGTGTAAGTATTCATACATTGATTAGAATCTGTCACACCTGTTTTGCTTTCTATTCTGAACCATGAGTCACTGCACACTTAACTCAAATATCCATATGTCGAGGGAGTGATCAACATTATTTGGACTCAACTGCAACATGAGAGTATTGTCAATATTAGGAAACCAATTACCGTATTATCCGGACCATAAGGTTCACAGATGAGTGGGTTTATTCAGGTCTATTTTCATACAAAAACGCATTAAAAGAGTCATATAAAACGTGTTAAAGGAGTCATATTATGATTTTTTTTCCCTAAATTTAAAACAATTTTTTGTGGTGTATACCATGTAATGATGGTTCTTTTGTCAAAATGTTGCATGGATTATGTTTTACAGATCATTTTCAGGTTGCTTTCTGACAGTCGCTTTAGGTTGCTCAGATTTGTGGGCAGTCCTATTTACGTGGCTCACCTTCGGCAGCGCGCTCTCCCCGTCATCTTTGTTGTAGCGGTGTAGCGTGCAAGGACGAGAGTGGAAGAATATATATATATAATATATATATATATATATATATATATATGTCTTGATTGGATTATCCAGAGAATAGTGCTCGATAACTTGGTAGAGCGCAATATGTAGGTGTGGGAAAAATCACAAGACTACTTCATCTCTACAGAACTGTTTCATGAGGGGTTCCCTCAATCATCAGGAGATTTTAATGGAAGCATTCACATACAATGGTTTATATAGGGCACAGAGTGGGTGGGTACAGGCAGGTGTAGGGGTGTGGTGATTGGCTCATGTGTTACCTAGCAGGTGTTTCCGTCTGTGGCGGCATGTTGAAATGATTTCACTGCGCTTGTTGAGGGATGATAGATCTGGATGATATATAATAAACAGTTTCTCTTTTAAGCATAGGTTGCATCTTTTATTACCACTGTTATAAGGTGTGCTGGATGCAAGAATTTGCCATGTTATTGGCAAATTCTCAATAATGTTGAATATTCAATAACATGGCAAATTCTTGCATCCAGCACACCTTACAACAGTGGTAATAAAAGATGCAACCTATGCTTAAAAGAGAAACTGTTTATTATACATCATCCAGATCTATCATCCCTCAACAAGCGCAGTGAAATCATTTCAACATGCAGCCACAGACGGAAACACCTCCTAGGTAACACATGAGCCAATCACCACACCCTACACCTGCCTGTACCCACCCACTCTGTGCCCTATATAAACCATTGTATGTGAATGCTTCCATTAAAATCTCCTGATGATTGAGGGAACCCCTCATGAAACAGTTCTGTAGAGATGAAGTAGTCTTGTGATTCTTTCCCACACCTACATATATATATGTATATATATATATATATATATATATATATATATATACATATATATATATATATATATATATGTATATATATATATATATATATATATATATATATATATATATATATATATATATATATATATATATATATATATATATCTTTGCGCATTAATTGACTGAAAGAGCACACACTTGGCACGATGATGTCATGTTTTCGATGGAAAAATGCATTTTTAGACAATTTGATTTGCCTGAGCTACTAGGAGACCCCGAGAGTAACAATCAGTTGCCTTTCCATTAAGAACAATAAATTAGTTTTTAGTATAAGTTTGCTGGTTTCAAGAAATGTAATGCCGGGCGCATATCATTTTTTCAAGAAAATGGCACAAGCATTTAATTAATTTAAGAATATTTTTCAACATATTGAGACAAAAGGTCTCATTTTTTATTTTTCCATGAAGAAAAGTGCACTTGTTATTAGTGAGCATATACTTATTTTAAGCTAATTCTACATATTTTGGAAATTCTTAAAGGGGAACATTATCACCAAACCTATGCAAGCATCAATATATACCTTGATGTTGCAGAAAAAAGAAAATTTTTTTAACCGATTTCCAAACTCTAAATGGGTGAATTTTGGCGAATTAAACGCCTTTCTGTTTATCGGTCTTTTAGCGATGACGTCAGAACGTGACGTCACCGAGGTAACACACCCGCCATTTTAATTTTCACATTACAAACACCGGGTCTCAGCTCTGTTATTTTCCGTTTTTTCGACTATTTTTTGGAACGTTGGAGACATCATGCCTCGACGGTGTGTTGTCGGAGGGTGTAACAACACTAACAGGGAGGGATTCAAGTTGCACCACTGGCAAGAAATCTGCCGCTAGACGCCTCATTGAATGTACCAAAGTGTCTTCACATTTGACCGGCGATGCTAAGACAGACATGGCACAGAGATGTATGGATAACCTGCAGATGCATTTGCAACGATTAAGTCAACGAAATCACAAAGGTGAGTTTTGTTGATGTTGTTGACTTATGTGCTAATCAGACATATTTGGTCACGGCATGACTGCCAGCTAATCGATGCTAACATGCTCTTTACGCTAGCTGTATGTACATTTGAAACTAGATACCCACATTTAATGCGAAACAAACACTTACCAATCGACAGATTTAAGTTTCTCCAGGGTCACAAGATGCGAAAGTCCTGATCGTTTGGTCCGCACATTTTACCGGCGATGCTAATAAGGCAGCCATGCTATGGGCCACTTCATTAGGTACACCCACGCTATGGCCGGATAGCGTCAAAAGCTATTCGCTCGATAGCTTCAATTTCGTTTTCGCTATCTGCCTCCATACTCCGACCATCTGTTTCAATACATGCGTAATCTGTTGAATAGCTTAAACCGCTGAAATCCGAGTCTGAATCCGAGCTAATGTCGCTATATCTTGCTGTGGTAACCGCCATTTTGTTTGTATCGGCAGCACTGTATGACGTCACATTTTCGCAAATAGCGAAAATCAAGAACTTTAAAGCTTTTTTTGGGGATATTCCGGGAGGTGTAAAATTAAAAACAAAAACTTCAAAAAATAACACAAGCCACTGGGAACTGATTTTTATTGTTTTTAACCCTTTTGAAATTGTGATAATGTTCCCCGTCAACAAGCCAACGTTTCTTGTCCTATTGGCAGATAATTTTCCTCAGTTCAAGTAAAATACCCCTCATTTTTGTATGTTTTTGTCTTGTTTTTTAACAACACTGACTTTCTGCAGTGTAGTCCTCCAAAATGTGCAGTGGTGCACAAAGAATCCAGACCAGAGGAGTGCAGTTTGCTGCCAAACCTGAAAAAAAAAACCATGTTTTCGCACTCATGTTTAACAATGCTGCTTCGGAAGTTGAAAACACGACCTGACTGGAGGTGATTGCCATTGGCCAGACGTTAGATTCCCTACGCCGCCATGTGCATGTGCAGCGA
The DNA here is from genome assembly GCF_033978795.1 of Nerophis ophidion. Classification (NCBI taxonomy): domain Eukaryota; kingdom Metazoa; phylum Chordata; class Actinopteri; order Syngnathiformes; family Syngnathidae; genus Nerophis; species Nerophis ophidion. The sequence goes on along the minus strand of NC_084616.1, from coordinate 72,979,266 downwards.
TACAGATACTGTACATGCAGCCCATAACATGTTTCCTTGCTAAAAAAACACAACAAATTGACAACTGCAGCTTGGAGGTGTGAGGTTCTGCTGGAGTTATCATACTTCTCCTCCCCTGGCAGGCTTGGAGCGAATGCAATTATGCAGCGATGCTTTGCACAAGGTTATTTAGCTTGGATGCAACAGAATGAATACATGTTTGGCCGTGGCTGCCTGTGTGGGCTTTGTGTACACTCCCGTTGTGTGTGTTTGTGTCCACAGGGCAGCTGGATGCGGGTGTCAAAACAGGCATTTGGAGGGTTCTCTTTCACCAATCAACACACCACCAGGTGATTGAGAATGTGCCTTGTGGACCAATTGTACTCCCCTTCCTTCACGCTCCTACGCACACTAACAAAGTACTTTGCATAAACACACAAACACACACACGCCTCGATTTCCACTCTGTGAGTGTTCAAACGTGTAATTTTGGGGACTTTGGATTTGGATGTATTATTTATTTATTTTTTTCACAAGTAAGGACATTGCTGTGTTTTTGCTCTTGTGCACACTTTAATTATACTGTAATTTTGTCTTCCAATGGAAATAAATAAACCAGACTAACAATACAAATTAATCATTGCAAGAAACATGTTAAAGAACCACAAATAGGAAACTGTCTGTAAAAGTTAAGTTCAAAGACAAAATAGCAGAGGCTACATTTACTCTGTTACATCTGCTTGAGTAATTTTTGGGATACATTGTACTTCTAAGAGTAGTTTTTATGCAACATACTTTTACTTTTACTTGAGTATATTTATAGAGAAGAAACACTAAGTATGTTTTGTATGTTTTTGTCTTGTTTTTTAACAACACTGACTTTCTGCAGTGTAGTCTTCCAAAATGTGCAGTGGTGCACAGAGAATCCAGACCAGAATTGTTGCTTTCTTGGTCCGAATCGCTCTCGCTGCTGGTGGCCATGATTGTGAACAATGTTCGGATGTGAAGAGCTCCACAACCCGTGACGTCATGCGCACATTGTCTGCTATGGTATAGCTGGGCGGTATAGCTCGGTTGGTAGAGCGGCCGTGCCAGCAACTTGAGGGTTGCAGGTTCGATCCCTGCTTCCGCCTTCCTAGTCAATGCCGTTGTGTCCTTGGGCAAGACACATTACCCACCTGCTCCCAGTGCCACCCACACTGCTTTAATTGTAACTTAGATATTGGGTTTCACTATGTAAAGCGCTTTGAGTCACTTGAGGAAAAAGCGCTATATAAATATAATTCACTTCACTTCACTTCACTTCACTACTTTTACTCCGCTCCATTTATCTACAATCAGCTCGCTACTTTTTTTTTATCGATCTGTTAATGCACGCTTTGTTTGTTTTGATTTTGTCAGACACGCATTCTAAGTAGAATCTACGCATGCCTGCGTTTAACCAATCAAATGCAGTCACTGGTGACGTTGGACCAATCAAACAAAACCAGGCGGTCACGTGACCGTCACACGTCGAATCCGACCTCAAAAGGTTTAACAATTTATTGGGGTCAACTGTACAGAATATGTACTGTACTGTGCAATCTACTAATACAAGTTTCAATCAATCAATCAAAAGTGTAAAGAAAAAAAGAAACTTTTTATTTCAACCGTATTTCCCGTCAAAAGCCTAAAGACTGATCGCACAGTTCCTGTCTTCACAATAAAAGTGCCGCTCCATCGCGCCTGCGCTAACAAAATAAGAGTCTCCGAAAGCCAGCGCAAACAAGCTAGCAAACTACGGAGTTTGCCGCCAATGTATTTCTTGTAAAGTGTATAAAAACGAATATGGAAGCTGGACAAATAAGATGCCAGAAAGGAGGAACCTTTTTTTCTCCTCCATTTGAAAATGTGGACATTATCAGCACTATACTGTCTGATTCCAATCAATGCAAGTCATCAGAATCAGGTAATACACCAACTTATATTCTTGTCTTCATGAAAGATAGGAATCTATATGTTAAACATGCATGTATATTCATTAACACACCTTCAGCATGTCAACAAAAACGGCAAAATAAATAACTATAAATTATATACTGCATATATATATATATATATATATATATATATATATATATATATATGAGGTAGATCACCTCGACTTGGTCATTTATTAAGTAATTGATTAATTTTGAAAAAACTTATTGTGGTGTTACCATTTAGTGGTCAATTGTACGGAATATGTACTCTACTGTGCAATCTACTAATACAAGTCTTAATCAATCAATCAATGCCTACTGAGCCTATGGTGCTGTTAAGTTATTGTGGCTCAATTTGCCTTAATTTTTTTTATTTTCATGTTTTATTATTTAATATATATTATTGTTTTAGTTGCTTAAGAGATATTCCTGGCTATGAATTTGCTCATTGCTATTTTTACGTTTTTGTGCATTATTTGTTGCCGTAATCATTAAACAAACAGGTTACTCATCAGTTACTCAGTACTTGAGTAGTATTTTCACAACATACTTTTTACTTTTACTCAAGTAAATATTTGGGTGACTACTCCCTACTTTTACTTGAGTAATAAATCTCTGAAGTAACAGTACTCTTACTTGAGTAACATTTCTGGCTACTCTACCCACCTCTGCAAAATAGTGATATTTATGTCACGCGTTCGCCGCACTTGCTGCGCGGAGTTGCCACCTCTTGGATGCAAACGACCAGTCAGGCAGGAGTGCAGGTAAGAAACTGATTTTAATATATAAAACAAGAGAACACAGGTACAAAAAGGGAATATAAAGCGCGTGCCTACGCACGGGAAGCTAATGCTAAACTTAGCTGGAGACAAAAGTGCAAAAATGTGACGTGCCGACCGCACGCGAAGCTAAGGCGGAACTTAGCACATAGAAAACATAAGACCGAATACATACGTGACTTGTTGCGTAAAGCAAACAATGGACCGAAGACGAACTAAGGAATCAGGTGGGCTTAAATACACAAATAATAATCAGAAACAGGTGTGTGACAGGAGCCCGTGAGGAGGAGCACATTAGGTTGCCATGGTGACTAAAACAAACGAGGAAGTGCTCAAACACAAGGATCGGCAGAGTGTAGAAACAAACATTGTGAAAAACATATAAAAAGGCAAAACCATAAACGATCGGAGTCGCGATCGTGACAATTTACATGGTTTTCTTCATTTTTTTTTCATTTGTTGAAATTATTGATATCACAATTTGGTTGAAAAATAATCCTGTTGAAATGTGATACTACATGTTAATTTTCACTGAATGTTACGGATGGGTTTACGCAGATTGAGGCGCGGTTTGTTCTCCCGGGATGCAAACGGACGACTCCGGACATGACTGGTGGGTACGCTGCAAAAAGTTAGTGTTCAAAAACAAGAAAAAAACAATACAAAAATGAGAGGCATTTTATTTGAACTAAGCAAAACTATCCGCCAATAGAACAAGAACATTTGGCTTGTCAAGACTGTCCAAAACAAGTAAAATTAGCTAACCTCAATGAACCCAAAAATACCTTAAAATAAGTATATTGTCACTAATAACAAGTGCACGTTTCTTGGTAGCAAAAAGAATGACACTTTTTTTGCTCAATATGTTGAAAAATATTCTTAAAATAATTAGAACGATATGATTTTCTTTCAAGCTTGAAATAAGAAATTATTGCTTTAAAACACTAGTTTTATACACGGCTTTGCAACAGTTGATAATCTGGTTTCAAGCATGTTCTACTCAGTATAGATCATAAAATATCAGCAACAAGCTGCAATATCCTACTGAGATCATTTAGGACCAAAACCCTTAAAACAAGCACTAACATAAAATCTGCTTAGTGAGAAGAATTCTCTTATCAGACAGAAAATAAGCAAACATCACCCTTATTTGAGATATTTAATCTTTAATCTTACTTAGATTTCAGTTTTTGCAGTGTTTAGGAACATAATTTAATCTTGAAAATCAACTGTTACTGTTGGATAAGCTCAGAGCAATCGGATTTGGAAAAACCTCAACGGGCTGGGTGCAATCTTACCTGGAGGGGAGGAAACAGGTGGTAGAGGTGAATGGCACCGTGTCCCCCCCAAACCCCCCTCCTCTCAGTAAGTTGTGGAGTCCCCCAAGGCAGTATATTAGGGCCTTTACTTTTCCTAATATACGTAAATGACATGTCATCAGCATGCAACTGTGAATTGTTCCTGTTTGCGGATGACTCAGCGTTGCTGGTATCTGGCAAGGACAAGTCACAGGTGGAAAAAATCCTCGTAAAACGAAATTCGTCCTATTTGGGTCCCACATCAACCTTTAGAAAGTCAGTGACTTAGCTATAAAAGTGGGTGACATTGTTATCACCAGGAAAGATGAGATCACCTACCTAGATTTAATTCTAGAAGCTAATCTTTCCTGTGTTAAAATGGCAACCAAGGTAATTAAAAAGGTGTTAATCAGACGCAGTATTATATCGATTTTTGATTCATTAGTACCGAAGTACTTTATTAGTACCGGTTTAACATGCAACCCAAGAACACATCGCTGATTTAACAAAAATGGATCAAGATAGTTAGATAGATAGATAGATAGATAGATAGATGGATAGATAGATAGATAGATAGATAGATAGATAGATAGATAGATAGATAGATAGATAGATAGATAGATAGATAGATAGATAGATAGATAGATAGATAGATAGATGGATAGATAGATAGATAGATGGATAGATAGTACTTTAATGTGGAGTTCCCCCTGGAAAATTAAAATTGTTGTGCTGTCCTGCTGTGTTTTATTGTCAATAGTGGTTTAATTTCCGAATCTCGAGACTTATGCAGATCCCAAATACACAAAAACAGGTACCGATGGATAAGAACATTTGTTTTTTTGCTTACAAGGTCCTATTTATTTTTATATATTTTTTTCAAAAATGGGTAGTATTGTACTTTGGTACATACTGTAAGTGCTATACCACACTAATATTCATACATATATGTTGGATTAATTGTAAATAAGTTATATAATTTTACTCAAATATGATTGTTTTGTGCATTGAGTAGACAAGTAGAAAGGAAACCTGGTGTTAGATTGAATTTAGGTTGACCTACCCACTTAAAGGAGGAATTTGCTAATTTAAAGGAGGAAGTTGCTAATCCTTTTATTGCTATGCATTTGCCTGTGTTTAGTTATCAGCACAGGGGTTAGGTATCCCACTGTAAATCCCCCTCCCTGAGCGTAGCTGTGTGTGCGTGCTTGTACTGAAAGGGCTTCCCTGAATGAAATAAAAAGGCGAGGAGACCGGAGAAAGTTTCAGAGTAAATTGGGAGCCTGTAACTGACAACTGGCTCCAGTTTCTCTCCTCGTACGAGAAAAAGCAATCACGGGTTTGTCTTCTATTCTCTGTTTTTGTGTCTTTATAATGTCTCATGGTATTTGACCCTGCCGATATCAATTAGGCACAACCTAAATTTCCCTGTCTCTGATTGCATCTCCAAATCTTATTGACTAGCTCATTGATCGTCTACTAAATCCGTATTATGTTAATCCCCCAAAATATATGTATATTACTTCCTCGCCATCTTGCTTTTCAAATGTCAAATATGTGTGTAACTTCACACTGCTTAGCTATTCAGACAACACGCCCGGCATTACGAGTACCCAATTGAACATGAAACAGACGCATGCATTCTGTTGTGGTGGAGTCTTGAGGCCATTAACCTTTTAATTAACCTTTTGGTTCTGGCAGCTGCTGTGTCTGCAAACAAGTGGCTGATGGAAGTGGAATAATATTTAATATTCATAAGATGCTGATGGATAAAATGGCATTGGTGATAGTGATGGTGAAGTCCTTCATTGCACCATGAAATGGCAGCAACGGTGCTTTGTCCCCACAGTTGAGGCTCAGTATCAACTAACGTCAATCAAGGTGAAGTGAATTATATTTATATAGCGCTTTTCTCTAGTGACTTAAAGCGCTTTTACATTGTGAAACCCAATATGGAAGTTACATTTTTAAACCAGTGTGGGTGGTACTGGGAGCAGTTGGGTGAAGTGTCTTGCCCAAGGACACAACGGGAGTGACTCGAAGGCGGGGATCAAACCTGGAACCCTCAAGTTGCTGGCACGGCCACTCTACCTACCGAGCTATACCGCCCCAGGTAAAACAGTTTAGAACTCTATTTGCTATTGTTGTGGTTTGTAAAGCTCTTCTAGGCACTTGTGATTAAGGGTTATACAAATATAAAGATTGAATGTCCATCCATCCATCCAACCTTCTTTTGCTTATCCGAGGTCGGAACGCGGGGGCAGCAGCCTAAGCAGGGAAGCCCATACTTTCCTCTCCCCAGCCACTTTGTCCAGCTCCTCCCGGGGGATCCCGAGGCGTTCCCAGGCCAGCCGGGAGACAGACCCAAAGTGTCTTGGATCTTCCCCGTGGCCTCCTACCGGTTGGACGTGCCCTAAACACCTCCCTAGGGAGGCGTTCGGGTGGCATCCTGACCAGATGCCCGAACCACCTCATCTAGCTCCTCTCGATGTGGAGGAGCAGCGGCTTTACTCTGAGTTCCTCCCGGATGGCAGAGCTTCTCACCCTATCTCTAAGGGAGAGCCCCGCCACACGGCGGAGGAAACTCATTTCGGCCGCTTGTACCCGTAATCTTGTCCTTTCGGTCATAACCCAAAGCTCATGACCATAGGTGAGGATGGGAACGTAGATCGACCGGTAAATTGAGAGCTTTGCCTTCCGGCTCAGCTCCTTCTTCACCACAACGGATCGATACAACGTCCGCATTACTGAAGACGCCGCACCGATCCGCCTGTCGATCTCACAATCCACTCTTCCCTCACTCGTGAACAAGACTCCTAGGTACTTGAACTCCTCCACTTGGGGCAGGTTCTCCTCCCCAACCCGGAGGTGGCATTCCACCCTTTTCCGGGCGAGAACCATGGCCTCGGACTAGGAGGTGCTGATTTTCATTGTGGTGGCTTCACACTCGGCTGCGAACCGATCCAGTGAGAGCTGAAGATCCTGGTCAGATGAAGCCATCAGGACCACATCATCTGCAAAAAGCAGAGACCTAATCCTGCGTCCACCAAACCGGAACCCCTCAACGCCTTGACTGCGCCTAGAAATTCTGTCCATAAAAGTTAAGAACAGAATCGGTGACAAAGGACAGCCTTGGCGGAGTCCAACCCTCACTGGAAATGTGTTCGACTTACTGCCGGCAATGCGGACCAAGCTCTGGCACTGATCATACAGGGAGCGGACCGCCACAATAAGACAGTCCGATACCCCATACTCTCTGAGCACTCCCCACAGGACTTCCCGAGGGACACAGTCGAATGCCTTCTCCAAGTCCACAAAGCACATGTAGACTGGTTGGGCAAACTCCCATGCACCCTCAAGAACCCTGCCGAGAGTATAGAGCAGGTCCACAGTTCCACGACCAGGACGAAAACCACACTGTTCCTCCTGAATCCGAGGTTCGACTATCCGGCGTAGCCTCCTCTCCAGCACACCTGAATAAACCTTACCGGGAAGGCTGAGGAGTGTGATCCCACGATAGTTGGAACACACCCTCCGGTCCCCCTTCTTAAAGAGAGGAACCACCACCCTGGTCTGCCAATCCAGAGATATCGCCCCCGATGTCCACGCGATGCTGCAGAGTCTTGTCAACCAAGACAGCCTGTTGCTGTTTTTAGAATATTTTTAAAAAATCTCACGTACCCCTTGGCATACATTCAAGTACCCCCATTTGAGAAGCACTGGCTTAAGCTATTCAACAGTCCAAGGTCTCTGTTGTGGTATTTTAGGCTACATTTTGTGCCATACATTTTCAATAGGGGACAAACCTGGACTTTAGGCAGGCCAGTCTAGTACCTGCACACATTTACTATGAAGCCACACTTTTGCAACACGTGGCTTGGCATTGTCTTGCTGAAATAAGCAGAATCTCTCTCATATTTTCGGATACGGCTCGCTTTACAACCAATAAATCACATGCAAGTCAAAGTAATGTTAAATCAGAGGCGATGCATACCTTTTAACATTTAAAGTGATGTTGTCATTTATTTGCTTTCATCTCACTTTGTTATAGTTTGTTGTGCAAAGAAGCAGCCTCGTCGGCGTCGGGACAATTTAGTGGCGCTACTTCGTTACAGGCACACAGCAACCGGTAATGAAGAGTTTACATCGGATTATTAAGTCACTAAATTGGTCCTGATGGGTTTGTAAACCTCAAATAATGGCTGATCTCTTTTGGTTTCCAAAAAGATTAGCTTGGGGTTTTAAAAGCAGGCGGTGGTGGGAGCTTATTCTATTAGGAGATAACATTAACGAGTTGTGTTCATTTACTTTCACTGAGGCCATTCCAGATTACCCTTTTAATGTTTGTTTTTTTTCAGCAGCTTCCTTCTGCTTTTCATATACATAAATATATATATATATATATATATATATATATAAAGGATTTAAGAATTCTAAAATTGTTGCTATAGTACACATTAGCGTTGTCCTGATACCAAAATATTGGTGTCTGTATCAAATTGTATTTTATTACTGTTCGAAAATGTTCGATACTTTTCAAAATTTCAAAATAAAGGTATAGCTCGGTTGGTAGAGCGGCCGTGTCAGCAACTTGAGGGTTGCAGGTTCGATCCCCGCTTCCGCCACCCTAGTCACTGCCGTGGTGTCCTTGGGCAAGACACTTTACCCACCAGCTCCCAGTGCCACCCACACTGCTTTAAATGTAACTTAGATATTGGTTTTCACTATGTAAAGCGCTTTGAGTCATTAGAGAAAAGCGCTATATAAATATAATTCACTTCACATTAGTGGCTTTGATACGTTAAATATATGTTTCTTGTTGTAATTAAAAAACAATTGTGTCATTAGATAAAATAGTGAACATACTAGACCAGTGGTCCCCAACCACCGGGCCGTGGTCCGATTGGTACCGGGCCGCAGAAGAATTTTTTATTAAAAAAAAAAAAAAATAATAATAATAATTTTTAAATCATCATAAAAAACACAATAAACACTTACAATTAGTGCACCAACCACAAAAACCTCCCCTTTTCATGACAAAGAAGAAAAAAAGAAAAAAAAATGACCCCCCACCCCCCTCTCCCCCGGGCCGCGGGACAAATTATTAAGCGTTGACCGGTCCGCGGATTCAAAAAGGTTGGGGACCACTGTACTAGACAACTTGTGTTTTAGTCGTAAATAAGAAAACGTGTTACAAAGGCTCATAATTTTGCTGCTGACAAATTGTGTCACTTCCAATTCTATGACTTTGTCAAAATTATGAGGGACAAGCGGTAGAAAGTGGATAGTTAATCTACTTGTTCATTTACTGTTAATATCTGCTTAATTTATGTTATAACAAGTTCTTTCTACGCGTCTGTTAAAATGTAATAAGTACTTGTTGTCAGGGCGTGGACTTTGGGGTTTGGTTTCCTGGAAGGCAAAGGAAAGTTGGAGCGGGCAAGGCATGAAAGTAAGGACATAATTTAATCTTAAAGGGGAACATTATCACCAGACCTATGTAAGCATCAATATATACCTTGATGGTGCAGAAAAAAGACCATCTATTTTTTTAACCGATTTCCGAACTCTAAATGGGTGAATTTTGGCGAATTAAACGCCTTTCTGTTTACCGAGCTGGAGGCGATGACGTCAGAATGTGACGTCGCCGAGGTAACACACCCACCATTTTAATTTTCAACACATTACAAACACCGGGTCTCAGCTCTGTTATTTTCCGTTTCTATGACTATTTTTTGGAACCTTGTAGACATCATGCCTCGTCGGTGTGTTGTCGGAGGGTGTAACAACACTAACAGGGAGGGATTCAAGTTGCACCACTGGCCCGAAGATGCCAAAGTGTCTGCCGCCAGACCCCCATTGAATGTGCCAGAGTGTCTCCACATTTGACCGGCGATGCTAAAGCAGACATGGCACAGATGTATGGATAACCTGCAGATGCATTTGCAACGATAGTCAACGAAATCAAAAAGGTGAGTTTCGTTGATTTTGACTGCCAGCTAATCGATGCTAACATGCTACGCTAATCGATGCTAACATGCTATTTACCGGCGGTGCTAAAGCAGACATGGCACAGAGATGTATGGATAACCTGTAGATGCATTTGCAACTATATTACGTTTCCTTCCACCCACATTTAATGCGAAACAAACACTTACCAATCGACGGATTTAAGTTGCTCCAGTGTCAAAAGATGCGAAAGTCCTGATCGTTTGGTCCGCACATTTTACCGGCGATGCTAACGCAGCTATTCGGCCATGCTTTGACTATGAATAGCGTCAATAGCTATTCACTCAATAGCTTCAGTTTCTTCTTCAATATTTTCATACTCCAACCATCTGTTTCAATCTGTTGAATCGCTTAAGTCGCTGAAATCCGAGTTTGAATCCGAGCTAATGTCGCTATTTCTTGCTGTGGTATTCCCATTGTTTGTTTACATTGGCAGCCCTGTTTGACGTCACAGGGAAATGGCCAGTGTCTTCGCAGAGAGACGAAAATAAGGCACTTTAAAGCTTTATTTAGGGATATTCCGAGACCGGTAAAATTTTGAAAAAAACTTCAAAAAATACAACAAGCCACTGGGAACTGATTTTTACCGTTTTTAACCCTTTTGAAATTGTGATAATGTTCCCCTTTAACTCAAAACAGGAACAAACAAAAGGCGCTCACAAAGAAGCACAAAAACTGTGAAAACAAAACTTGCACTACGGCAGAAACTATGAACATGAAACAAAACTCTGATATCTGTGACATGAAAAAACAAACACTTACGTGGCATGGCAAGAAGCATAACTATGCACCTTTTACATTATGTCCAGGGTGTACACCGCCTTCCGCCCGATTGTAACTGAGATAGGCACCAACGCCCCCCGCGACCCCAAAGGGAATAAGCGGTAAAAAATGGATGGATGGACCTTTTACATTTCATAGATTTGTGAAATTTCACCCAAAAAAGGCATGCATTTAAACGATTTGCTCTTTAGTTGCTTTCTTCATCTTGAAAGACGAAAAACACTTTTGTGAAAGGATGAAAACTGATGCATCAACAATGTTTCTCCCAAAGAGCTACTTTGGTGTTTAAGTAGCAGCCACTTGGACAGCTCTTACTGCTCCATGAAGGCCTGACCTCCACACTAATTCCAGCACTTATCAGTCACTTTATGTGGGGGCCAATGATGCTTGGTTAAGTTTTTGCACCGAGCTGAAGGTCGGTCACATTTAGTTGTAGACATATTATTATTATCTGTGGGGCCTGGCAAGTTTAAAGTGTGCATGATGTGAATATAATACAGATGAAAGCACCCTTGCTGTTTATTTACTGCAAGACCAATGTTGGGAGTTGTAATTTCTCTGTGAATATCAATCAATCAATCAATCAATGTTTACTTATATAGCCCTAAATCACTAGTGTCTCAAAGGGCTGCACGAACCACTACGACATCCTCGGTAGGCCCACATAATGGCAAGGAAAACTCACACCCAGTGGGACGTCGGTGACAATGATGACTATGAGAACCTTGGAGAGGAGGAAAGCAATGGATGTCGAGCGGGTCTAACATGATACTGTGAAAGTTCAATCCACAATGGATCCAACACAGTCGCGAGAGTCCAGTCCAAAGCGGATCCAACACAGCAGCGAGAGTCCCGTTCACAGCGGAGCCAGCAGGAAACCATCCCAAGCGGAGGCGGACCAGCAGCGCAGAGATGTCCCCAGCCGATACACAGGCGAGCAGTACATGGCCACCTGATCGGACCGGACCCCCTCCACAAGGGAGAGTGGGACATAGAAGAAAAAGAAAAGAAACGGCAGATCAACTGGTCTAAAAAGGGAGTCTATTTAAAGGCTAGAGTATACAAATGAGTTTTAAGGTGAGACTTAAATGCTTCTACTGAGGTGGCATCGCGAACTGTTACCGGGAGGGTATTCCAGAGTACTGGAGCCCGACCGGAAAACGCTCTATAGCCCGCAGACTTTTTTTTGGGCTTTGGGAATCACTAATAAGCCGGAGTCCTTTGAACGCAGATTTCTTGCCGGGACATATGGTACAATACAATCGGCAAGATAGGATGGGGATATCAGAATATCAGAATATTATTTACCCAAATTATGGTGTGTGTTAATTAATGTATTTTATTTTGATAGTATATATAGTTATTTTCCTGTTGTACCTACTATAACCTCAAAATAAACGCAAATGTTCAACACAAAATCTAATAATACACACATTTGACTACTTAACTAAGGGTTTTGCGTGTGCTAAAAGACGTGCAAAACTTGATAGCACATGCAAAACTGATCTACTAAACGTGTGCAGAGAGGGTTGTGCCTGTTAAGTGAGCAGATTAAGGTGTGCAATCTATTCGGTGTCTCTGTCTTCATTAATATGCAGAGTACATGCTGATCCTCAAAACGCCCACTCGCCTCCCTCCCATTCACCTTCTGTGGTTGCAAAATAAAAAAAAAAAAGTGGTGTCAACGTGCAAAACCCAAAAGCAGTGAAGCTGGCACGTAAATGGTAAAAAAAAAAATGAATACGACGATTTGCAAATCCGTTTCAAGCTATGTTCAATTGAAAAGACTGCAAAGACAAGATACTTGGTGTTCGAACTGGTAAACTTAGTTATTTTTTGGAATTTGATGCGTGCAACATGTTTTAAAAAAGCTGGCACAGGAGGCAAAAAAGACTGATAACGTTGAGGAATGCTTATTAAACACGTATTTGGAACATCCTACAGGTTAATAACAGGCTAATTGGGAACAGGTGCGTGCCATGATTGGGTATAAAAGCAGCTTCCGTGAAAAGCTCAGTCATTCACAAACAAAGATGGGGGTGAAGGTCATTACTTTGTGAACAAATGCGTGAGCAAAATTTTAAACAGTTTAAGAACAACATTTCTCAACCAGCTATTGCAAGGAATTGAGGGATTTCACCTTCCACGGCCAGTAATATCATCAAAGGGGTTCGGAGAATAACGCATGTTTGAATACATAGCAAAACACTGCAGGTAGGAAAATGGTAACATGAATGTGCAGTGAATAAATGATTATTTCAGTTATTTCAGTGATTATTAAGAAGAACATGCAGTGAAAATAAATTGCGTGATTAAATGAAGCTGCGTTTTTGCGTTTTAATGTTATATTAGATATATATATATACACATACACACACATATATATATATATATATATATATATGTGTATATATATATATATATATATATATATATATATGTATATATATATATACATATATATATATATATATGTACAGACATATATATATGTATGTATACATGTACACACACATATATACATATATATATATATATATATATATATATATATATATATATATATATATATATATATATATATGTATATATGTATATATGTGTGTGTACATATATATATATATATATATATATATATATGTATATATGTATATATGTGTGTATACATACATATATATATGTGTGTACATATATATATATATATATATATATATATATATATATATATATATATACAAACATACATACATATATGTGTGTACATATATATATGTATATCTATCTATATATATATATATATATATATATATATATATATACATACATACATACATATATGTGTGTACATATATAAACACATACATACATACATACATATATATATATATATATGTGTGTATATATATATATATATATATATATATATATATATATATATATATATATATATATATATATATATATATATATATATATATATATATATGTATAGACGCTGATCCGCAAATGTTTTTGTGGCTTGTGCAGCCCTTTGAGACACTTGGGATTTAGGGCTATGTAAATAAACATCGATTGATTGATTGGTTGATATATACATAGTACAGACCAAAAGTTTAGATGCACCTTCTCATTCAATGTGTTTTCTTTATTTTCATGACTATTTACACTGTAAATTGTCATGTCCGAGAGAATGCCAAGAGTGTGCAAAACCGTAATCAGAGCAAAGGGTGGCTATTTTGAAAAAAATTAGAATACACAACATGTTTTCAGTTATTTCACATTTTATTTTGTTAAGTACAAAACTCCACATGTTATGTACTTAACTACAATGTAAATAGTCATGAAAATAAAGAAAACACATTGAATGACAAAAGTCTGTCCAAACTTTTGCCCCGTCTGCACAATAATATTATAATATTATCCTATAATTTACAGCACTGATGTGCTATAGATATAATCATTTCTTTATTAGGCTGACGCAATGACTACAGAGCCTATTCGTATTAAAACTGATGATGTCAAACAATTATATTTGAAAAAAATATCACACTTTTGAAATGAGATAATTCACAATTAATCACAGGTTAATACACTTTTGCATGGATCAATACAACTTTTAAAAAGATCCACATTTTTTGAGACAAAGGCAATCGTATAATCAGAATGTCATGCAATAATAGTTTTGCTTACTTACACAAACATCATGAACATATTCTTTACAAGCTGATAACAGTATGCTTGTCATGTCTTTGTGATCACGTTCTGTTTAGTTCTGTTTTGTTTTGTTTTTGACTCCATTAGTTCCTGTTTTTGCGCACCCTGGTTTTTTCTTTTAGTTTCCATGACAACCATTAGTTTCACCTGGCTCATTTGTTTGGACTCACGCACCTGTCAATAATGACAGCACTATTTAAGCTTGTAGTTGCCAGGCAGTCAGCCTGGCGACACACCCTTGATACCTGATTGTTCACTTCTTGCCATAGACTCATGCTTTTCACCTCACAGTTAGTGTTTTTTTGTTGTTGTTGTCCATAGTTCTGCCATTATGCGAGTTTTTGTTTTCAGAGCCAAATTTTGAACCTCTGCTGAGAGCGCCTTTCGTTTGTTCCTTTTTTTAGAGTCAATAATAAAATATGTCATTACCTTCACGCCATGCCCGGTCCAGTCGATTTGCACCACGGGAAAACGATCCACACAATAGTCCAGGTCATGACAATGCTTGTGTTTTCCTTTATTTTAATGATTAATGATCATTATATAACCAGTTAGCGAGCAAAAATAAACACAATTGCTCAGATTTCTTGTTTATGTCTAACACATGCCACTTGTGGCTGGAGTGGATTTCTGCAATCATTTGTGCATCGAACCGTAGGCATTTAGGAACTGAACCGAGGATGTCGTTGTGGCTTGTGCAGCCCTTTGAGACACCTGTGATGTAGGGCTATTTTTATGATCCGCCGCCCGGATCATATTATGGTTTAGATTTTTGAGTCTTTTTGTGTTTTCTGCTGGTTTTGCACTCATTCGGTTCCAGTTTGTGCACCTCTCAGTTGGTTTCCATGGTTACTCATTATTTTCACCTGCCGCTTGCTCCTGACGCGCACCTGTTTTGTGGTTACTGTCATTATTTAGCCTACCTTCTCCCGTCAGTCCGTCTTGTGACGACTTTTGTTACCGGTTCTGTTTATGCTAGCTTCCATACTAAGGCCCTTTTGTGTTTTCTAGCTCTCATGCTAGCTCTTTTGGTTTTTGTCAAAGTCTGTTTTATTCTTAAATAAATAATTTCCTACCTGCACGCTGTGTCCGAAGCCCGTCTGCATCCTTGGGAGAACAAAACCCGCATCACCATTCGACCAACGCGTTATAGAAAAAAAATGATTGATGGATTGATTGTTTGATAAATGTTTTGTCGGATTTACTCTTTTTGAAAAAGCACAGCCCTGTTATGCAGACTCACACATGTCCACTGCAGAGGACGTCGGCTGTCGGGAGGATATGTCAGTCGATGTCGGTGTTCAACAAAACAGATTTCACGCCATCTCTTCACCAGTCACATCCTGTAATAACATGGAATGTGTTTTAAATCCTCCACCCGCAGCCAAACTGACATAATGCATGCCATTTCAGAGAGAATCGTAATTTCTCGTCCTGTATTCACTTTCTCAGAGCCGATATTGGGGAAAAAAACTAAACGCATTGTTTCTCTGGTATTTTTGGGAAATGAGAACTAATGCTGCAAAGTTCAGTTGCAGTTCACGGCTTTTTAAGCTCCTGGCAGAGGTAGATATAACATTTTAGTCATTCAGATGAGCTCTTGGCACCAGAACATCAGGAGAGAAAACACACACACACGCTGTGTTAATATGCCTTGGTTCAACAGCATCGTGGTACACAGTGGTTTAACATCACCCTTGGTAACCCGTCACCCTGCAGATAACACCTGGAGCCGTGGCAGAATTTTACCGCCCCAGTTTAAGTGTTTGCTGCATCGCCAACTTACACATCAGCCATGGAATTTGTTCCAAAGCATTTGTTGCCATTCTCTGCCCTTCAGAGCTCGGGGTATTTTCTTAAATACAGAACAAATAATCAATCCGTCTTGATCCCCATAATAGCACCGGATGACAGCCAATATTTGTCTATTTTAACCAATCGGGTGATGAGCTGTTGAGCCCAGTCGATCCGTACCACAGCTGTGTCCCAGTGTTTGCATGGTTTAACATTGTACTCGTGTGAAAGATGACTTCAAATTGGATGCACACTGAGGGAGATATTTACATTTTATTATTTTCCTGTTACACGCATGCAGGAGGTGCATGGAATCCATTTTTTTTTTGGGGGGGGGGGCATGTTTTGCCAGAACACCGTCTCGAATATGAGGGCAAGCTGCAATGAACGTCCCCAGTGCAAAGCCACTTCTAAGATACTAATACCGCCGTGGCAAAAAAAAATAAACAGCGTTTCCTGCATGTATCATTATCACTGGAGGACTCCAGGAAAAAGAGTGGCTAAGCATCCATTCTGTCATGATCCACGTCTTGGATCATGGTTTTGGTTCTGTTTATCACATTCTGTCTAGTATTTGTCTTCCTCAGTTCTTTGTGGCACTTACTGGTTTTGTTCCCGTTGTCATAGTTACCCATTTGGTGTCACCTGTCTCTGCTTTGATCGCGCGCACCTGCCCTTGATTATTTTTCTCTCCCTAAATATGCCCGCCTTTGTTTGACATTCAGTCTCGGACTCTTGTTTGTCGCCTTCCAGCATTGTGGTAACTATTAGCGCTCGATTAGCTTCCACGCTATTTTGTTTGTTCTTTTCCCTAGTTCTCACGCTAGTGCTTTCTGTTCTTTCTAGCTTCCGCGCTAGTTCTGTTGTTTTGTTTGTTAGTGCCTTCGTGCAAAGTGTTTTGTTTCCTAGTCTGTTTTATAGTGTTCTTTATCCATCCATCCATTTCCTACCGCTTATTCCCTTTCGGGGTCGCGGGGGGCGCTTGCGCCTATCTCAGCTACAATCGGGCGGAAGGCGGGGTACACCCTGGACAAGTCGCAACCTCATCACAGGGCCAACACAGATAGACAGACAACATTCACACTCACATTCACACACAACGGACCATTTAGTGTTGCCAATCAACCTATCCCCAGGTGCATGTCTTTGGAAGTGGGAGGAAGCTGGAGTACACGTAGGGAACCCACGCATTCACGGGGAGAGCATGCAAACTCCACACAGAAAGATCCCGAGCCTGGATTTGAACCAGGACCTTCGTATTGTGAGGCAGACGCACTAACCCGTCTGCTACCGTGAAGCCCTAGTGTTATTTAGTGTGTAAATAAATCATTATCCCACGAGAGAACTTGTCACCACAATGCCACAGAGACGTCACACATTCATCCATTTCCTACCGCTTGTCCCGTTTGAGATCGCGAGGGGTGCTGGAGTCTATCTCAGCTGCATACTGAGGAACTGTCCATGGTGCTGAACATATCCTAAACTGTTGGCTCTGTCCAAGATACTCAACTAAAACGTGTCCATCTTGTTATTTTCAGACATCCATTCCTCCATCCATTTTCTACCGCTTATTCCCTTTGGGGTTTTGGGGGCCGCTGGTGCCTATTTTAGCTAAAATCGAGGCGGAAGGCGGCGTACACCCTGGACAAGTCGCCACCTCGTCACAGGGCCAATTTAGATTGACAGACAACATTCACAATCACATTCACACACTAGGGGCAATTTAGTGTTGCCAATCAACCTAACCCTGGTTTAGCTCGGTTGGTAGAGTGGCCGTGCCAGCAACTTGAGGGTTGCAGGTTCGATTCCCACTTCCGCCATCCTAGTCACTGCCGTTGTGTCCTTGGGCAAGACACTTTACCCACCTGCTTCCAGTGCCACCCACACTGGTTTGAATGTAACTTAGATATTGGGTTTCACTATGTAAAGCGCTTTGAGTCACTAAAGAAAAAGCGCTATGTAAATATAATTCACTTCACACATCCCCAGGTGCATGTCTTTGGAAGTGGGAGGAAGCCGGAGTACCCGGAGGGAAGCCACGCAGTCACGGGGAGAACATGCAAACTCCACACAGAAAGATCCCGAGCCCGGGTTTGAACTCAGGACTACTCAGGTCCTTCATATTGTGAGGCACATGCACTAACCCCTGCACTAACTCCACTGTATAGGATGGGAAGCGACATAAAGGTGTCGGTTTCTTTTATGTATTGTAATCCACAGGAAGATTGTGTCTCGACCCGTTTATTTGATGTATTGTTATCCACAGGAAGATTGTGTCTCGACCCGAGATCGACGAAGCGGAGAGGAAGCAGGACCTGACCCCTCTCCGGGCACCTTTTCTTTGAACTGTTTTGTAACCAAAGACGACAGCTGTTTACGACCCCCCTTCCTTTAGAAACACCTATTGCCATGTAATCAAGGAAAGTCCAATTAAAAAAGGAGGCGTACAATCTTTCATCGGAGCGTGGTGGAAGACTGTACAAAGAGTACAGCCCAGACGTTTCTCCTCAATTGAGCTAAATTGAATTCTGTCTCTGTTTAATTCCTTGCTTCTTTGTCTGTTTAATAGATGTCATCAGTGTTTGAACCTGACACTCCCAATGAGTATCCGATAACAGTCTCACTTACATTGCACAGACACCCGCATTGTAGATTCAGAAGTCCCCAGGTGCATGTCTTTGGAAGTGGGAGGAAGCCGGAGTACCCGGAGGGAACCCACGCAGTCACAGGGAGAACATGCAAACTCCACACAGAAAGATCCCGAGCCCGGGTTTGAACTCAGGACTACTCAGGTCCTTCATATTGTGAGGCACATGCACTAACCCCTGCACTAACTCCACTGTATAGGATGGGAAGCGACATAAAGGTGTCGGTTTCTTTTATGTATTGTAATCCACAGGAAGATTGTGTCTTGACCCGTTTATTTGATGTATTGTTATCCACAGGAAGATTGTGTCTCGACCCGAGATCGACGAAGCGGAGAGGAAGCAGGACCTGACCCCTCTCCAGGCACCTTTTCTTTGAACTGTTTTGTAACCAAAGACGACAGCTGTTTACGACCCCCCTTCCTTTAGAAACACCTATTGCCATGTAATCAAGGAAAGTCCAGTTAAAAGAGGAGGCGTACAATCTTTCATCGGAGCGTGGTGGAGGACTGTACAAAGAGTACAGCCCAGACGTTTCTCCTCAATTGAGTTAAATTGAATTCTGTCTCTGTTTAATTCCTTGCTTCTTTGTCTGTTTAATAGATGTCATCAGTGTTTGAACTTGACACTCCCAATGAGTATCCAATAACAGTCTCACTTACATTGCACAGACACCCGCATTGTAGATTCAGAAGTCCCCAGGTGCATGTCTTTGGAAGTGGGAGGAAGCCGGAGTACCCGGAGGGAACCCACGCAGTCACGGGGAGAACATGCAAACTCCACACGGAAAGATCCCGAGCCCGGGTTTGAACTCAGGACTACTCAGGTCCTTCGTATTGTGAGGCACATACACTAGCCCCTGCACTAACTCCACTGTATAGGATGGGAAGCGACATAAAGGTGTCGGTTTCTTTTATGTATTGTAATCCACAGGAAGATTGTGTCTTGACCCGTTTATTTGATGTATTGTTATCCACAGGAAGATTGTGTCTCGACCCGAGATCGACGAAGCGGAGAGGAAGCAGGACCTGACCCCTCTCCGGGCACCTTTTCTTTGAACTGTTTTGTAACCAAAGACGACAGCTGTTTACGACCCCCCTTCCTTTAGAAAGACCTATTGCCATGTAATCAAGGAAAGTCCAGTTAAAAGAGGAGGCGTACAATCTTTAATCGGAGCGTGGTGGAGGACTGTACAAAGAGTACAGCCCAGACGTTTCTCCTCAATTGAGCTAAATTGAATTCTGTCTCTGTTTAATTCCTTGCTTCTTTGTCTGTTTAATAGATGTCATCAGTGTTTGAACTTGACACTCCCAATGAGTATCCAATAACAGTCTCACTTACATTGCACAGACACCCGCATTGTAGATTCAGAAGTCCCCAGGTAGCATGGCAACATATGCTAGCTGAATTCTGATTGGATAAAAAACTTTAACGTTTGTGTTCATGGTCATTATCAAACTCAATCAACGTCTTTGATCATATTCGTTGCGCAAAGGAGACGAGGAGCTCGCTTTTATCGATCTCTTTGTGTTTGGAGACAAAAAATCGGCGCCATAGTAGAATCTACCTGACAGGAAGTGATTGCTTTGAGCCGCTGACTGTTCTTTTTTTGTGGCCACTCTTTTCTTTGAGCTCCACTAAAAGAAGAATGCAATTCACAGGATGACATGACATAGTAAGGGGACAGGAGGAGGAACCGAGAATTAAAAACAAGTACAAGAGACCAAGACATGGAAGCTGGGAATAAGTCTGGCGAGCACTGTCATCACTCTGCGAATTCTGACAGCAATCCTCAAGACAAAATGTTTCCCTGCAAGAGTGGACACGGTCGGCCATAAAAAAAAGTGAATAAATGTTTAAGAAGACTAAAAAAGATGTGGCGATCGCGGTCCTTTGACAGTTCCCTTTGGGATTCCATAACATACTGAAACTTTTTATTCTGAGATAGAAAATATAAGAATGAAAGCTCCTGTCATAGGTGAGGTAATAGTCCACAGGGCCAGATTTAGGACTACGAGCATTCGGGGCTTAACACACATGAATAATGGACATTTTAGCATGTGCAATAAAGTACTCAGTCGGCCAGAGAGCATCAATCATCAATCAATCAACATTTATTTATGTAGCCCTTAATCACAATTTTCTCAAAGGGGTGCCCAAGCCCCAACATCAGGTGTTATGTTTTGCTGAGAGGAGATGACGGCTCAGACACCAGGGGGCTGTAATGTTCAAATAATTTATTATATATAAAGACAATATATATATAATAATAAACAATACTAACCAATAAACTAAACTAAGGAAATGGAGTGTGTGACAAAACCCAGGAGTGTGTATGTGTGAGGCTATGTGTAAGGATAAGTGAAGTGTGTGTTAACTTTACCAAGAATTGATTTACATGGACCCAGACTTAAACAGGTTGAAAAACTTATTCAGGTGATACCATTTAGTGGTTAATTGTATGGAATATGTACTGTAATGTGCAATCTACTAATACAAGTTTCAATCAATCAAAAACCAAGTGTTGTTGAGGGCGAAGTAACAAGGCAGTCTGATGAACAGTTAGATGATCCAAGGCAGGAGAGAAGAGACTAGGTCCGTGTCCAGGCGAGGGACAGGGATCGAGGAAGGCAGTCCAAAACGCCGGGGAAACAACGGGAGATCTCGAAGGGAAAGACTCGGGAAGGCACTGCGGTAGAGCAACACGGACGTCAGAAAGACGGAGAAAAAAAACGCAGAGAGAGAGCATAAGGCTTACGGTACACAAAGAGGTTACTCGGTTCCCGCCTGGGTCCTTGGGTCCAATGGTCCTTTATCCAGCTCACCCTCATCAATCCCAGGTGTGCAGATTGCCGATTGTATGCGGGCTTGTCGTTGCGTGGGCGTGCTGCGCTCAACGTGAGCGTGGGTGAGGAGGACCTGTGACACTAAGTTGCAGGAGGTAAGCGGGTTTGATTCCGCGCCGTGACATCAGGGTAAGGAAAAACTCAATGGGATACAATGACAAACCTTGCAGATATGGTGCAATGGACGTCGGGTGAAAATAGTTAATAGTGTGAGAGTCCAGTCCATAGTGGGGCCATCTTGAGTGGAGACAAGTCAGCAGTGCAGATGAGTGGTCCACCCCGGGTCCCGACTTTGAACAGCTAGCGCTTGTTTGGATTCTGCCCATGTACTGTAAGCATGTACGCAACATTATCTTGCTAACGTTCACCTTCGTTGTACTATAACTTTACTGATAGTAAGCTAACATTTATCCAACCAGCGGAGTAACGACAGACACTTTTCAAATAGGATTCACAAACCTGAGTGCCTATCTCAGCTACAATCGGGCGGAAGGCGGGATACACCCTGGACAAGTCACCACCTCATCAATCATAAAAAAAAAACAAAGGAAACTCACCTTTGACGGAAAAGACAAATACTACATAAATTAGTGATCTTACAACAGCAAAGTGCATTTTTCCCTTGGAGAAAATGGGGGGTTTGGAGTCGTCTCTATCAGACTCTAAAATTGTATCAAGGCCATAAAAGTGTCTTATGTCTGACAAAACCCAGGCACAGGCAGCTAATGAGAAAAAACCCATCACGCTAACACTTTGGCTAAAATTGTGGTGTGGACAAGAGATTACTAAAATATTAATCTTGCCATTCTTTGAACGCACCACAGTTCCTTGCAATGAGATGCAAACAGTGACTCTTAATCATAACTTTTTCCTTCGCTGCCACAAATAGAATGATTACATTTTATATATGTTGGTTTTGTGTGTGAATGCAGAAATACGAGCTTTGAATTGTTATGGCGTCTGTGTTGAGTGAACAGTGAATTATGTTAGATCCACTATGGACTGGACTCTCGCACTATTATGTTAGATCCACTATGGACTGGACTCTCACACTATTATGTTAGATCCACTATGGACTGGACTCGCACTATTATGTTAGATCCACTATGGACTGGACTCTCACACTATTATGTTAGATCCACTATGGACTGGACTCACACTATTATGTTAGATCCACTATGGACTGGACTCTCACACTATTATGTTAGATGCACTATGGACTGGACTCGCACTATTATGTTAGATCCACTATGGACTGGACTCTCACTATTATGTTAGATCCACTATGGACTGGACTCGCACTATTATGTTAGATCCACTATGGACTGGACTCACACTATTATGTTAGATCCACTATGGACTGGACTCGCACTATTATGTTAGATCCACTATGGACTGGACTCGCACTATTATGTTAGATCCACTATGGACTGGACTCTCACACTATTATGTTAGATCCACTATGGACTGGACTCTCACACTATTATGTTAGATCCACTATGGACTGGACTCGCACTATTATGTTAGATCCACTATGGACTGGACTCGCACTATTATGTTAGATCCACTATGGACTGGACTCGCACTATTATGTGAGATCCACTATGGACTGGACTCTCACAATATTATGTTGGATCCACTATTGACTGGACTCCCTCACTATTATGTTAGATCCACTATGGACTGGACTCTCACACGATTATGTTAGATCCACTATGGGCTGGACTCGCACTATTATGTTAGATCCACTATGGACTGGACTCGCACTATTATGTTAGATCCGCTATGGACTGGACTCTCACACTATTATGTTGGATCCACTATGGACTGGACTCGCACTATTATGTTAGATCCACTATGGACTGGACTCGCACTATTATGTTAGTTCCACTATGGACTGGACTCTCACTATTATGTTAGATCCACTATGGACTGGACTCACACTATTATGTTAGATCCACTATGGACTGGACTCTCACACTATTATGTTAGATCCACTATGGACTGGACTCTCACACTATTATGTTAGATCCACTATGGACTGGACTCTCACTATTATGTTAGATCCACTATGGACTGGACTCTCACACTATTATGTTAGATCCACTATGGACTGGACTCTCACACTATTACGTTAGATCCACTATGGACTGGACTCTCTCACTATTATGTTAGATCCACTATGGACTGGACTCGCACTATTATGTTAGATCCACTATGGACTGGACTCGCACTATTATGTTAGATCCACTATGGACTGGACTCTCACTATTATGTTAGATCCACTATGGACTGGACTCGCACTATTATGTTAGATCCACTATGGACTGGACTCTCTCACTATTATGTTAGATCCACTATGGACTGGACTCGCACTATTATGTTAGATCCACTATGGACTGGACTCTCACAATATTATGTTAGATCCACTATTGACTGGACTCCCTCACTATTATGTTAGATCCACTATGGACTGGACTCTCACACTATTATGTTAGATCCACTATGGACTGGACTCTCACAAAATTATGTTAGATCCACTATGGACTGGACTCTCACACTATTACGTTAGATCCACTATGGACTGGACTCTCACACTATTACGTTAGATCCACTATGGACTGGACTCTCACACTATTACGTTAGATCCACTATGGACTGGACTCTCTCACTATTATGTTAGATCCACTATGGACTGGACTCGCACTATTATATTAGATCCACTATGGACTGGACACTCACACTATTATGTTAGATCCACTATGGACTGGACTCTCATACTATTATGTTAGATCCACTATGGACTGGACTCTCACACTATTATGTTAGATCCACTATGGACTGGACTCGCACTATTATGTTAGATCCACTATGGACTGGACTCTCACTATTATGTTAGATCCACTATGGACTGGACTCTCACAATATTATGCTAGATCCACTCGATGTCCATTGCACCGTTCGTCTACGGTGGGGGTTACCACATCTGCGGTCCCCTCCAAGGTTTCTCATTATCATCCCATTGGGTTGAGTTTTGTCCTTGCCCTGATGTGGGATCTGAACTGAGGATGCCGTTGTGGCTTGTGCAGCCCTTTTAGACACTACTAGAGGGGTCATCAACGCAGTCCCCGCGGGCACCAGGTAGCCCGTAAGGACCAGATGAGTCAGCCGCTGGCCTGTTCTAAAAATAGCTGAAATAGCAGCACTTACCAGTGAGCTGCCTCTATTTTTTAAGTTGTATTTATTTACTAGCAAGCTGGTCTCGCTTTGCTAGACATTTTTAATTCTAAGAGAAACAAAACTCAAATAAAATTCGTCACTCAAAACACACCACTGACCTTAAAGGAGGTGCAGTTATAAATTGAAAAATGGAAAACATGTTGAATGTTAGCATTTTAGGAAAAATACGTTTTATTGTTGATTTTAAGATAATGTTGATCAATCAAGCAAACAAAATATGTTGTATTTTTATTCATGTTGTCCCCTGTTGTATATAAAGACGCCAACAAAGAATCGTAGAAACAAAAAGCTTTATTTGGTCCAGCGAGCCTCAGACTGGAACTGCAGTTTCCAGGAGAAAGAGTATTGGGCTAAATACTCTTCTGCTGTCTTCTTGGACTACTGTCCTTAAATACCGTTTACACAAAGACAGCTACTCTTTGTTGTTCTAGCCTTAGGGCTGGCCAATTTGTTGCTTGGCCAGTCAACATATTTCCTCCAACGCCTATCCTTTACTCCTACTTGTGAGGGCTTCCTACCGGATGTTGCTAATGTCTTTACACTTCCTCCTAAAATCCAAACCTGCATTCCTGTAGGATTCCAATTTTCTTGGGGGTAAGAGCCACCACTCTTTGGAGAGCTAAGCACATACTTCCTTAGTAAAATAATTGTCTAAAAGATTCTGTGACCAAGTAGAAACACATGCCAGCTCACAATCAGATAAAAACATGGTACATTGTATAATTCACCACACCCCAAAACACATGTTTTTTTTTTAAATAAAATGATGGTTTTATATTTCAGTGTCAACTTATATCCAGGTCAATACACTTTATTTACTAATGTAAATGTTTGGTTTTTGAAAGTATAGTGTTAATAAACATAATGAATCCACTTAATCACTGATGGTAGCACAGTAAAAGTTGTCCTGGCAGGTCCAGCAATATTATAAAGTACTAAAGCATGCAACTCTTAGTTACCATTGCAATGTTAGAGACATCATATTCTCCTTCTTTCTGTCACGCCTGTAAGTTATGTTTTGGTTTTGGTCATGCTATGTTTAGTTTTTGGACATTCAGTCACGTTTTTCACTTCCTGGTTTTGTTTGTTTCCATGCCAACGCATTAGTTCCCACCTTGTCACGCCCCTCCCTGCCCCTCAGTCACACACCTGTTCCTGATGATCACAGCCAATATTTAAGTAATTTTCTTTCTGTTCATCATTCTGGGATCTTCACACTCGCACACACGCTACCCATGCTGTTCCAACCTTCACGCCCTCGATTATCTGCTTCATGCTTTGCAACGCTGTCTATTTTGTCCACGTAAGTTTTTGTTATTCATGCCACTGTGCAAGTGTTTCATGTTTATAGTCTTTGTGCTAGTCTTTTGTTTCATAGCCCAAGTTTTGTACCTCCACTGTGAGCGCTTTTTGTTTGTTCCTGTTTTTAGTTTATTAGTGTTAAAATAAAGACGTCTTTACCTTCACGCCGTTTCCACTCCATTCGCTTTGCACCTCGGGAAAACAAACCAAGACCAAGTCCAAGCCTGACACTTTTCAATCAATCAATCAATCGATCAATACATGTTGATTTATATAGCCCTAAATCACAAGTGTTTCAAAGGGCTGCAGAAGCCACAACAGAATCCATAATATGAAAATCCAGTCCATAGTGAATCTAACATAATAATGAGAAGCATTTAAGTCTCACCTTAAAACTCATCTGTATACTCTAGCCTTTAAATAGACCTCCTTTTTAGACCAGTTGATCTGCCGCTTCTTTTCTTTCTCCTATGTCCCCCCCTCCCTTGTGGAGGGGGTCCGGTCCGATGACCATGGATGAAGTACTGGCTGTCCAGAGTCGAGACCCAGGATGGACCGCTCGTCGGGACCCAGGATGGACCGCTCGCCTGTATTGGTTGGGGACATCTCTCCGCTTGAGATGGTTTCCTATGGACGGGACTCTCGCTGCTGTCTTGGAGCCACTATGGATTGAACTTTCACAGTATCATGTTAGACCCGCTCGACATCCATTGCTTTCGGTCCCCTAGAGGGGGGGGGGTTGCCCACATCTGAGGTCCTCTCCAAGGTTTCTCATAGTCAGCATTGTCACTGGCGTCCCACTGGATGTGAATTCTCCCTGCCCACTGGGTGTGAGTTTTCCTTGCCCTTTTGTGGGTTCTTCCGAGGATGTTGTAGTCGTAATGATTTGTGCAGTCCTTTGAGACATTTGTGATTTGGGGTCCAGTCCAGAGTGGGACCAGCAGTGGACCATCCCGAGCGGAGACGGGTCAGCAGCGCAGCGATGTCCCCAACCGATGCACAGGGTCCTGACTCTGGACAGCCAGCACTTCATCCATGACCACCGAACCTGTGCCCCCCCTCAATTCCCTCCATGCGGGAGAGGGGGCAGAGCAGAAAAAGAAGAGAAACGGCAGATCAACTGGTCTAAAAAGGGGGTATATTTAAAGGTTAGAGTATACAAATGAGTTTTAAGATGGGACTTAAATGCTCCTACCGAGGTAGCATCTCTGTTACCGGGAGGGCATTCCAGAGTACTGGAGCCTGAATAGAAAACGCTTTTAAGTTGGGGGGGTAACATGACTCGGGAGTGGTGGTCTTCTCAAAAAGTCAATAACTACTTGTTTCTGCTTTCTTATCTTGCGGTGAAAAATGCTTTTCACTCGCTGTTTCTTTGTGAACCGCAGCCTCCAGCTAAGGCTGCAGAGATGGGAGACGGAGCAGAATGACTCATTTGTTTATGAAGAAAAAAAAAAAAAAGATGGCGACAGTCTGCCACAGATCTGTCAGTCGTCATGATCAAAGAGGAGGCAGATTAATCGCCAAGAACTTTTCATTTCCCGGCCCAGACATCTGTGGCAAAGCTGCAGTTTTATATCCGACGAGCACACAATGAGGCTTTCGACCCGAGTCTGCATCCTGGACGACTGAGTCAGCGTTATTGTCGTACGCCTGGCGGTGGGGCGACTACTATATTTGACATATTTGTCTGACATTTCCCTTGAATTTCTGATTACTTGTCATGTTTTAAAATGTTTTGCATCAAAAGGATTTTTGGGATGTCTTTGTCATTTATTGACTGCAAGCAACAAAGCCATGAAACTAAAGAATGGGTTGTACTTGTATAGCGCTTTTCTACCTTCAAGGTACTCAAAGCGCTTTGACACTACTTCCACATTTACCCATTCACACACACATTCACACACTGATGGAGGGAGCTGCCATGCAAGGCGCTAACCAGCACCCATCAGGAGCAAGGGTGAAGTGTCTTGCTCAGGACACAACGGACGTGACGAGGTTGGTACTAGGTGAGGATTGAACAAGGGACCCTTGGGTTGCGCACGGCCACTCCTCCACTGCGCCACCTTCAGTGACAATCTATAATGCAAATAGCCATGAAAATAAAGAAAACGCACCGAATGAGGTGTGTCCAAACTTTTGTTTGCTGTACTGGGGCGGTATAGCTCGGTTGGTAGAGTGGCCGTGCCAGCAACTTGAGGTTCGATTCCCGCTTCCGCCATCCTAGTCACTGCCGTTGTGTCCTTGGGCAAGACACTTTACCCACCTGCTCCCAGTGCCACCCACACTGGTTTAAATGTAACTTAGATATTGGGTGTCACTATGTAAAGCGCTTTGAGTCACTAGAGAAAAGCGCTATATAAATATAATTCACTTCAGTACTGTATATAACTTAACTCTTAGCTTAACTATAATTTAACTCATTTACGCTCATCAAAGCTCTAAGAATTGCTGCAGGCACATTGTTTTATGGCGCCTTCTGGTGGTTATGAGGCGCAATAACACCATCAATCATCAATCAATCAATCAATGTTTATTTATATAGCCCCAAATCACAAATGTCTCAAAGGACTGTACAAATCATTACGACTACAACATCCTCGGAAGAACCCACAAAAGGGCAAGGAAAACTCACACCCAGTGGGCAAGGAGAATTCACATCCAGTGGGACGCCAGTGACAATGCTGACTATGAGAAACCTTGGAGAGGACCTCAGATGTGGGCAACCCCCCCCCCCCCCCCCCCATCTAGGGGACCGAAAGCAATGGATGTCGAGCGGGTCTAACATGATACTGTGAAAGTTCAATCCATAGTGGCTCCAATACAGCCGCGAGAGTTCAGTTCAAAGCGGATCCAAGACAGCAGCAAGAGTCCGGTCCACAGGAAACCATCTCAAGCGGAGGCGGATCAGCAGCGTAGAGATGTCCCCAACCGATACAGGCGAGCGGTCCATCTTGGGTCCCGACGAGCGGTCCATCCTGGGTCTCGACTCTGGACAGCCAGTACTTCATCCATGGTCATCGGACCCCCTCCACAAGAGAGGGGGGGACATAGGAGAAAGAAAAGAAGCGGCAGATCAACTGGTCTAAAAAGTAGGTCTATTTAAAGGCTAGAGTATACAGATGAGTTTTAATGTGAGACTTAAATGCTTTTACTGAGGTAGCATCTCAAACTGTTACCGGGAGGGCATTCCAGAGTACTGGAGCCCGAACGGAAAACGCTCTATAGGCCGCAGACTTTTTTTGGGCTCTAGGAATCACTAATAAGCCGGAGTCCTTTGAACGCAGATTTCTTGCCGGGACATATGGTACAATACAATCTGCAAGATAGGCTGGAGCTAGACCGTGTAGTATTTTATACGTAAGTAGTAAAACCTTAAAGTCACATCTTAAGTGCACAGGAAGCCAGTGCAGGTGAGCCAGTACAGGCGTAATGTGATCAAACTTTCTTGTTCTTGTCAAACGTCTAGCAGCCGCATTTTGTACCAACTGTAATCTTTTAATGCTAGACATGGGGAGACCCGAAAATAATACGTTACAGTAATCGAGACGAGACGTAACAAACGCATGGATAATGATCTCGGCGTCTTTAGTGGACAAAATGGAGCAAATTTTAACGATATTACGGAGATGAAAGAAGGCCGTTTTAGTAACGCTTTTAATGTGTGACTCAAAGGAGAGAGTTGGGTCGAAGATAATACCCAGATTTTTTACAGAGTCACCTTGTTTTATTATTTGGTTGTCAAATGTTAAAGTTGTATTATTAAATAGAGGTCGGTGTCCAGCAGGACCGATAATCATATTAAAGGAGTCATATTATGATTATTTCCCCTAAATTTAAAACAATTTTTTGTAGTCTACATACCATGTAATGATGGTTCTTTTGTCAAAATGTTGCATGGATGATGTTTTACAGATCATCTTCAGGTTGCATTCTAGGGGACCGAAAGCAATGGATGTCGAGCGGGTCTAACATGATACTGTGAAAGTTCAATCCATAGTGGCTCCAACACAGCCGCGAGAGTTCTGTTCAAAGCGGATCCAAGACAGCAGCGAGAGTCCCGTCCACAGGAGACCATCTCAAGCGGCCATCTCAACACCAAAACATTATTTTCTTGTTTTTCAGTCAACAAGAATGAGATACAGTCGGTCTCATGGAAAAAGCATAGCGTCCATAGCAGGATCACAGTCTTTTAAAAATAGCTTTATAATGGGAGTCAATGGGGCTGAAAGAGTTAGTCTGTAAATTATGTTTGTATCCTATTTTAACATTGTTGCAATCAAAAACACAATGTCATTTTATTTTAACAAAAAAACAACTCCTTGGCAGAATTTTCAGTCGCTGATCTTAAAACTGAGAACTCCTATCCCATTGGAACACTTGTAACGCCCTAGTGGTGCAGAAGGGTTAATGTTTCACTGCCTTCCATCAGCTTAAACCATTGTGATCATCTAAAAGAAAAAAAACTAATTAACGGACCGCAGTTTAACAGGCCAGTGATGCTTTCTTTTGTATTCTATCTTGAAAGAAAAACATTTTTCTCACATGAATGATCACAACATGCCTTTTTGTTCCAAAAAGAAAAGTATTACCTTGTTATTTTGTCATTAACAAAACTTTGTATAATTCTCTGAACTGTCCTGCTTCTTTCTCTACTTATTATCTTTGTTATGTGATTCAATTGTAATTGTTGGCCATTCCTTTTGGGGTTTGTCAGGTTCAAACTCTGATGACATCTATTATTCAGACAAGAAGCAAGGAATCATGCAGAGACAGAGTTCAATTTAGCTCATGAGGAGAACGCATGGAGCTGCACACTTAATCACAGTCTTGCCCTACACTCTAAGGTTCAGCTCCTGCGTCCCTCTTTTTATTCACGAGTTCCATTTATATATAATGGTTATATACCATATATATTGGTTCGGAAATTATTTAAATTACAAATACAAACACTGGTAGTGCTACTGTGTACATTATCCTATTTTTATAAATATATGGTAATTCCTCAACTTAAGACTGTTTTGATATTAGCGCTGTAGTCGGCCGCGTCTCCGTCTCTTGTGTCTTGCTTCCTGGTGCCTCTGCTGCGGACTCTCCACCTCCTTCAACCCCGTTCTCTCCTCCTTCTCCCCTTTTATACATTGAGAGGAGATGAGTTGATTGTGTACCGGTGCGCGATCCACGCACCTGAACTCGATTGTGGCGTCGCTCCCGGCACAACCCGCCTCACCGCCCACTCGACTTCTCCACCTCCTCGCCGCCATCTTGGGCCGGGCTCCAGCGTGCCCTGCCGCTCTGTCAGCCCGTCGGCTCAGCCTCTCCACAAAGGTTTTACTACTTACGTATAAAATACTACACGGTCTAGCTCCATCCTATCTTGCTGATTGTATTGTACCATATGTCCCGGCAAGAAATCTGCGTTCAAAGAACTCCGGCTTATTAGTGATTCCCAGAGCCCAAAAAAAGTCTGCGGGCTATCGAGTGTTTTCTATTCGGGCTCCAGTACTCTGTTAGAGATGCTACCTCAGTAGAAGCATTTAAGTCCCATCTTAAAACTAATTTGTATACTCTAGCCTTTAAATAGACCCCACTTTTCAGACCAGTTGATCTGCCGTTTATTTTATTTTCAGCTCTGCCCCCCTCTCCGTTGTGGAAGGGTGGTGGGGGGCAGGTCTGGTTGTCATGGATGAAGTGCCGGCTGTCAAGAGTCGGAACCCGGGGTTGGACCGCTAGCCTGTGCATCGGTTTGGGACATCTCTACTTTGCTTTCTGAGTCTCCACTCGGGATGGTCTCCTTCTGGCCCCACTATGGACTGGACTCTTACTATTATGTGAGATCCACTATGGACTGGACTTTCACAATAATATGCTGGACCCATTCGAAGTCCATTGCATCCGGTCTCCTCTGGGGGGGGGGTTCTGATAGTCATTCTCATTGACATCCCACTGGGTTGTGAGTTTTTCTTTGCCCTTATGTGGGATCTGAACCTAGGATGTCGTTGTGGCTTGTGCAGCCCTTTGAGACACTTGTGATTTAGGGCTGTGTCAATAAACATTGATTGATTGATTCATTCATTGACCCACATACACATTATTATTGTAGGAACCCAGGAGACGCCTTGCAGTTCATTGACTGGCCTTCATGATGACTCAACTATGAGCAATGCACCATTTATCCATCCATCCATCCATCCATCCATCCATCCATCCATCCATCCATCCATCCATCGAGAAATGTTTGTCCAAACCTGGTAACCACCAACACTACAACCCTGGCACAGGTGAACCTGTTTCACAAGGTCAGCTCCCTTGTCAACTTTTATTGGAAAGGTAAGCTGTCGATTTGCAAGTGTTTTGTAGAATGTAGAATACTGTTATAAAACCACCAGAGAGCAACATGTTGAGGAATGGAGGATCGTTACAACTTGGTATTTGCAAAAATGGATTGCTTTGCCTTTGGGTTTGCTGACCTTAGCCTTTAAGTAATGATGAAGAATTCTCTACCCTGAGTCATGGTCCTCTGTTAGTCTGTTCCACTCAGACCCACGGAATCTTTTTTACCTTTTACTTTATTCAACAAGGAATACTGGTATATTGGGGTGGTATAGCTTGATTGGTAGAGTAATCGTGCCAGCAACTTGAGGGTTCCAGGTTCGATTCCCGCTTCCGCCATCCTAGTCACTGCCGTTGTGTCCTTGGGCAAGGTACTTTACCCACCTGCTCCCAGTGCCACCCACACTGGTTTAAATGTAACTTAGATATTGGGTTTTACTATGTAAAAGCGCTTTGAGTCACTAGAGAAAATTGCTGTATAAATATATTTCACTTCATTTCTGTTGTGATCCGATGGTCGGATCATCAATATATTGTTGCTTTGTTTCTATTTTTGTATCACTCTCCGTCGTTTGACTCCTTAGTTCTTGTTTAGTCTGTCATCATGGTTACATATTATTTCCACCTGCTACTTTTGGTTCTCGCACACCTGTTTCTTGTAATCACCTCCCTTATTTAAGCTCGCCCCTTTTCGTTGTTCTGCCTCGGATCCTAAGTTGCCTTCGTGCAGCAAGTGAAGACTGCTTTGTATGTATATTCTCGCTAGCTTGTAAAGGAAGGGAGGGTAATGGAAGTCAAAAAGTGGCTTTGGAGCAATCAAAGCTGCTCACACGGTCAATAAGGTGGACACTATGTTTGACAGATCAACTTAATGTGTATTATAGTTATCCGTGACAGGGATTTTGTTGTAAATTGTGAGTTGTGTCTGTTAAAATCATGGTTGTTTTTACAAATGATGTGTGATGTGAATGAGGTATGGTATCTCTACGCTGCTGATCCGACTGCGCTTGGGATGGTTTCTTGTGGACGGGACTCTCGCTGCTGTCTTGGATCCGCTTTGAACTGAACTCTCGCGGCTGTGTTGGATCCACTATGGATCGAACTTTCACAGTATCATGTTAGACCCGCTCGACATCCATTGCTTTCAGTCCCCTAGGGGTGTGAGTTTTCCTTGCCCTTATGTGGGTTCTTCCGAGGATGTCGGAGTGGTTTTGTAAAGTCCTTTGAGACATTTGTGATTTAGGGCAATATAAATAAACATTGATTGATTGATTGAGCTTACATGCTATGCCTTTGTTTTATTCTAGCTCTCATGCTAGTGGTTTGTTTTCACTTTTTTGTGCCTTCGTGCCGAGTTTAGTTTTTCTGTTTGTATTCCTAGCTTCCATGCAAGTGCCATGTGTTTGCTTTTTTTGCTTGCACCAGTGTTTTTTTTCCTAGTCTGTTTTATTAGTTTAAAAAATCTTTAATTTCTTACCTCACGTTGTGTTCTTGACCGACGCATCCCCGGAGGAACAAATCCGGCATTGTTATGCCACACAGTCCTCACAATTTCACTCCACATATGCATTAGCTCCACCTTCACAGTCATAGTTTTGTGTTGTTGCTGTTTAGGTTTGTACAGTATACCGGTATTAGTATAGTATACCGCAATACTAATTAATCATATTCGGTACGATACCGCCTCTGAAAAATACCGGTCCTCCACCACCGTCGTAACGCCATGTCATATCCGGTTTACGAGCAGACGAGCATGTTCGGCAGCGCACAATCACAGAGTACTTACAAGCAGACACAGTGTGTGGACAGAAAAGTTAGAACCGACGTATTTTGGCTTGAAAACCAACAATAAAGGTGAAGCTATAACACTGAAACACCCTCAGGAAGAGGTGCTTTAAGACTTGGCTAGCTAGCTAGCGGCTAAAGTCGAGCCACAGTGTTATAGCTACTTCTAAATCACTAATCCTCACTTCCATGGCGACGAATGAAGTAAGTTTCTTACAAGTATCATCCCTGCAGGACGAGGAATAGCTAAACATGCTTCACTACACACCGTAGCTCACCCGCGGCAAAATGTAAACAAACGCCATTGATGGATCCACACCTAACAGCCACTGTAATGATACCAAGTACAGGAGCATATCTGGTCAATATTGTTATGATTATGTCGACGCATGAGGACTTTGAACAAACCCATGTATGACCCTGTAACTACTTGGTATCGGATTAAACTCTGCTGCTCGTCTGCAAACACAGACCCGCAGACGTGAGTACATCACCCCTATATTAGCATCCCTTCAGTGGCTCCCTGAGCGTTACCGAATCAACTTCAAACTCCTTCTATTTGTTTTTAAATATCTAAACAACCTCGCGTCAACATATCTTTGATTGATTGATTGATACTTTTATTAGTAGATTGCACAGTACAGTACATATTCCGTACAATTTACCACTAAATGGTAACACCCGAATACGTTTTTCAACTTGTTTAAGTCGGGGTCCACGTTAATCAATTCAGCCTTACTGCCCCACCCGATCCCTAAGATCAGCCGATCAGCTGCTACTGACGGTCCCTGACACAAGGCTGAAGCTTTGAGGTGATAGAGAATTCGCCCGTGCTGCACCCAGGCTCTGGAACGACCTACCTCTGAGGGTTAGACAAGCCTCCTCTCTTCCTGTTTTTAAATCTCTCTTAAAAACATACTTTTATTCCATGGCTTTTAAAACTGAGAGATAACTATCCTGCAATGGCGCCCCATTATACACCTGCTGTGAACCTGTTTTTATGTTTTATTCATTTTATCTATTTTATTTATTTATTTTTTATCATGTTCTGTTTGTGTTGTGTTGTGTTTGCTCGGTTCCCGTATCATCTTTTAACCTGCCCATTGTACAGCACTTTTGGCTACCAAATTGTAAATGTGCTCTATAAATAAAGTTGATTTGATTTGATTTGATCTGATACCGACATTTTTGGTATCATCCAAATTTAATGTAAAGTATCAAACAACAGAAGAATAAGTGATTAATACATTTTACCAGAAGTGTACACTGCCTGCATTGTTAGACACCTCTTACCAGCTGTTTTTTATTATTTAGAAAGCACAAAATAGGGAAAGACACAGGTGTTCTAGTCCCACATAAAGATTGTGAACAATGGGGAAAAGTCTAAAAAAAAAAAAGTGCAGTTCCCTTTTAACGATTAACAAAGTAGTAGATATACACAAGCTTAAAAGACTGACAGATACATTGTATAATGAAGTGAAGTGAATTATATTTATATAGCGCTTTTCTCTAGTGACTCAAAGCGATTTTACATAGTGGAACCCAATATCTAAGTTACATTTAAACCAGTGTGCGGGATGTCTTGTCTTGGTTTCTCCATCCATCCATCCATTTTCTACCGCTTATTCCCTTTTGGGGTCGCGGGGGGCGCTGGCGCCTATCTCAGCTACAATCGGGCGGAAGGCGGGGTACACCCTGGACAAGTCGCCACCTCATCGCACCTCATGGTTTCTCCTGTCTTGTGAATTGTATATTTTAGTTTGAAAAGAAACTCTCCTCTTGTTTCAGGTCACTTGCCCTTCCTTTTGTGTCATCAGTCTGACATCATCCCTGACCCCTGATTATTTCCAATTGCTCCCCATTACCCTCATGTGTCTTATAAGCCCACACCTCCCTTTGTTCTGTGCCAGATTGTCTCGTTTATCCGTGCCTCTCTAGCTTCCTGTCCCTGCCTTGCCTCGTCTCGTATTTGAACACCTCGATCACAAATTCCTCATCAGCAGAGTGATTTTATGTAATTTATTTTTTTCAGCCGAAGTAGTGAGTTTTCAGTTTTTCTGACAGTTCTTCCTTTTCCTCAATTTTTTGAGTGACATTTTTTAAAAACCTTTATTAGATTAGAGACAGTGTAATAGTTTCATAGTGATTGTTTCTCCCTCCTGTTGGAGCGTTTCTTTTTTTTTGTTTCTAAAGAATTTCATAGAATATACGGCGGCAAGTATAGTTTGTTATTGTTTTTTTGTGTATTCTTCCTTTAGGAGTGATTTACGGTCGTTCCTTTTTTGGGACCTTTTTCGCCGACGAGTTTAGTTATAGCCTATATTGAATTGCCCTCACTCTGGAGGTGAAAGGAAGCTTTCACAATAAAAGCCTGCCGAATTAATCCCCACTCTGCATCTGAGTCCTATCTTTTGACCAAGCCTGACAGTGTGGGTGGCATAATGTATCAATAAATCAATAATATTGGCTAAAAAAAATGTACTACATATTTCTTACACAAACCCCGTCACTATATGAGTTGGGAAATTGTGTTAGATGTAAATATAAAAGGAATACAATGATTTGCAAATCATTTTCAACCCATATTCAGTTGAATATGCTACAAAGACAAAATATTTGATGTTCAAACTCATAAACTTCATTTCTTTTTTTTGCAAATAATAATCAACTTAGAATTTCATGGCTGCAACACGTGCCAAAGTAGTTGGGAAAGGGCATGTTCACCACTGTGCTACATCACCTTTTCTTTGAACAACACTTAATAAACGTTTGGGAACTGAGGAAACTAACTGTTGAAGCTTTGAAAGTGGAATTATTTCCCATTCTTGTTTTATGTAGAGCTTCAGTCGTTCAACAGTCCGGGGTCTCCGCTGTCGTATTTTACGCTTCATAATGCGCCACACATTTTCGATGGGAGACAGGCCTGGACTGCAGGCGGCCCAGGAAAGTACCCGCACTCATTTTTTACAAAGTCACACTGTTGTAACACGTGCTGAATGTGGCTAGGCATTGTCTTGCTGAAATAAGCAGGGGCGTCCATGAAAAAGACGACACTTAGATGGCAGCATATGTTGTTCCAAAACCTGTATGTACCTTTGAGCATTAATGGTGCCTTCACAGATGTGTAAGTTACCCATGCCTTGGGCACTAATGCACCCCCATACCATCACAGATGCTGGCTTTTAAACTTTGCGTCGGTAACAGTCTGGATGGTTCGCTTCCCCTTTGGTCCGGATGACACAATGTCGAATATTTCCAAAAACAATTTGAAATATGGACTCGTCAGACCACAGAACACTTTTCCACTTTGCATCAGCCCATCTCAGATGATCTCGGGCCCAGAGAAGCCGGCGGCGTTTCTGGATGTTGTTGATAAAATGGCTTTTGCTTTTCATAGTGGAGCTTTAACTTGTACTTACAGATGTCGCTTACGTGGAGTGGGTTGAAATATGAGTTGAAAAGGATTTGCAAGTCATTGTATTCTGTTTATATTTACATCTAACACAATTTCCCAACTCATATGGAAACGGGGTTTGTATTATAATAGATGACTGACATTCGTTGTTTTTAATGTGGCGCCACAATATTACCCTTTTTCTGGAAGCATGAAATATCATGTCATTCACAAGTAATATACAACATTATGAATAATTTAAAAAAATGGATGCACTCTTTCATCGTCCTGAACAAAAAAAAATTGGATTTCCAAAAACTGAATTACTGACTGATCCGCTTCATTGTAGCCAAATGACCTTCGACTGGTAATAATGACTATATTACATTAATAGCTGAAGATGGATGACTGTGGCGCTCGGGAAAAGGTCAGCGAAAGTAAACCTTAAACAAAAGCTGTAGAGCTTGCACCGTGTTGACACAAACCCGATCATTTATCACCACTTTCTGAGTGCAAGACATTCTTCAAAAGCGTATGAAGAAACTAATTAAAAAGAAAGCTAAATTATTTGGAGTCCATTCAAGCCCGATGCCAACAGCAACTAATGTGCAGACAAGACGCAGTTTGAATAGAAAGATCAAAACTAAATGTCCGTGCCAATCAGAGCATTGACTTTCTTCTTGCCAGTTGGCCCGTCAGTCCGGTTCAGCAGACAGCCAATGAACGCGAGAACTGATCTAAGAAGTTACCGAGAAACAAAAACTGTTATTAGGCTGCTGAATGTTGCCAGCACCGGCAGGCCCTAGGGCTCCCGTTGAGACACCAACGGTGGTGAGATACTCTCAAAGTCTTGCTGAGGGCCGCACACTGAAAAATCAAAGCCATTTTGCTATTTTTCAGTTCGAAACACTGCAAAAAAAAGATGTCAGAGTATAAGCTAAAACGACTAGATTTTATGTAAAACAGGACACAGGGAGACAAACAGGAAGCTGAACCAAAATAAGAGCACTAGACAGGAACTAAGGACAGGAAATACTAAACACACAGAGGAGAAGCTAAAACACAAAAACACTGTCAGTGGCAACTCTGAAAATTAAAGTGTTAAAAAAAAAATATATATTTTTTTTACTGTTTACTTTTAACACAATAGTCTCAAAATCCACTTCAGATATACGTTTTTTTGTAGTTTATGTTTTTTGTTTGTTCGTTTTAGGCCCTTCTTTGAAAGAAATACAGCTCATTTTTTTATATGGCAAACACAAAATATGCAACTTTTGCCCCCAAAAATATCTCAAAGTGGAATATTTAATGTGACGAAATTGGAGCCTTGAATTTGTCAATAATTCATAATTGATTTTGATTCACAATTTTTTTTTTTTTAAAGAAAGAAACAGCCTGCATGGCAGCTTTGTGTTATTAGAGTAAACATTGCAACATTTTCTTGTTACATATCACCTGTTTGCTCTTTTATACCACTTTTTATGTTTTTACATTTTCTATAATTTTTTTTAAAGGGGAACATAATCACAATTTCAAAAGGGTTAAAAACAATAAAAATCAGTTCCCAGTGGCTTGTTTTATTTTCCAAAGTTTTTTTCAAAATTTTACACCTCCCGGAATATCCCTAAAAAAAGCTTTAGAGATCTTGGATTTTCGCTATTTCCCTGTGACGTCATACAGGGCTGCCAATACAAACAACATGGCGGTTACCACAGCAAGATATAGCGACATTAGCTCGGATTCAGACTCGGATTTCAGCGGCTTAAGCGATTCAACAGATTACGCATGTATTGAAACAGATGGTCGGAGTATGGAGGCAGATAGCGAAAACGAAATTGAAGAAGAAACTGAAGCTATTGAGCGAATAGCTATTGACGCTATTCAGCCATAGCATGTGTGTACCTAATGAAGTGGCCCATAGCATGGCTGCCTTATTAGCATCGCCGGTAAAATGTGCGGACCAAACGATCAGGACTTTCGCATCTTGTGACACTGGAGCAACTTAAATCCGTCGATTGGTAAGTGTTTGTTTCGCATTAAATGTGGGTATCTAGTTTCAAATGTACATACAGCTAGCGTAAATAGCATGTTAGCATCGATTAGCGTAGCATGTTAGCATCGATTAGCTGGCAGTCATGCTGCGACCAAATATGTCTGATTAGCACATAAGTCAACAACATCAAAAAAACTCACCTTTGTGATTTTGTTGACTTAATCGTTGCAAATGCATCTGCAGGTTATCCATACATCTCTGTGCCATGTCTGTCTTAGCATCGCCGGTCAAATGTGAAGACACTCTGGCACATTCAATGGGGGTCTGGCGGCAGATTTCTTGCCAGTGGTGCAACTTGAATCCCTCCCTGTTAGTGTTGTTACACCCTCCGACAACACACCGACGAGGCATGATGTCTCCAAGGTTCCAAAAAATTGTCGAAAAAAGGGAAAATAACAGAGCTGAGACCCGGTGTTTGTAATGTGAAAATGAAAATGGCGGGTGTGTTACCTCGGTGACGTCACGTTCTGACGTCATCGCTACAAGACCGATAAACAGAAAGGCGTTTAATTCGCCAAAATCCACCCATTTAGAGTTCGGAAATCGGTTAAAAAAATACATGGTCGTTTTTCTGCAACATCAAGGTATATATTGACGCTTGCATAGGTTTGGTGATAATGTTCCCATTTAAAATGTGCCGTGGGTCCGTTGAAAAATGACCTGCGGGCCGCACTTTGGACACCCCCGCTTTAAGGCATTTAAGTGAGTCACTCCGAAGTGAAGTGCTCACCTTTTAAAGTACACACCTGTACAATCTGAGCATGGTTGGCTTCAAAACATGGTCACTATCAAGCAGATGCACGACTTAGCAAGTAATTGCCCATAAGTAACTAAGCAATTACCTACTGATTGATGAAATATTGATATCTATATTACATGTATCCCAAAGCAACAGATGTCATTTACATTTAATGACTGCTTGGCTACAAAGCTACAGTTCCACATGTCATGATTGCACACTTAGTTTATATTACGGTTTCATATGGAAGGGCAATAATGTACCACCAATCAAAAACTCCCAACCCAAACTGATTTGTCAGTGATTCTATTTTAAAACTTTTCAGAAGTTTAAATGCAAAATGAAGTAAAATGCAAAGAAAAGAAACAGAAATTGTGACCCCTGCAGTTTATGCCACCAGGAGGTACCTTGATTGTTCACAATAAATGGGTTGTACTTGCATAGCGCTTTTCTACCTTCAAGGTACTCAAAGCACTTTGACATTACTTCCCAATTTACCCATTCACACACACATTCACACACTGATGGAGGGAGCTGCCATGCAAGGCGCCCACCAGTACCCATCAGGAGCAAGGGTGAAGTGTCTTACTCAGGACACAACGGACGTGATGAGGTTGGTTCTAGGTAGGATTTGAACCAAGGATCCTCAGGTTGCGCACGGCCACTCTTCCACTGCGCCACGCCGTCCCTATGCCCACAATGCTTCTGCAAAAATGTGTTTATTGTAGAAATGTCCGATAATGTCTTTTTTTTTACCAATATTCCGATATTGTCCAACTCTTAATTACCGATATCAACCGATACCGATAAATACAGTCGTGGAATGAACACATTATTATGCCTGATTTTGTTGTGATGCCCCGCTGGATGCATTAAACAATGTAACAAGGTTTTCCAAAATAAATCAACTCGAGTTATGGAAAAAAAAAAATGCCAACATGGCACTGCCATATTTATTATTGAAGTCACAAAGTGCAAAACTGCAGCCTGGAATTTTGAGAGAGCATGAGGTGGTTGAAGTGGGCGTTGCATATTGTAGCGTCCAGGAAGAATTAGCGCCGCAAGGGGTTCTGGGTATTTTTTCTGTTGTGTTTGTGTTGTGTTACGGTGCGGATGTTCTCCCGAAATGGGTTTGTCATTCTTGTTTGGTGTGGGTTTACAGTGTGGCGCATATTTGTAGCAGTGTTGAAGTTGTTTATACGGCCACCCTCAGTGTGACCTGTATGGCTGTTGACCAAGTATGGGTTGCATTCACTTGTGTGTGTAAAAAGCCGTATATCCTTCCTCTTGTGTTAGCTTTCTGGTACCATATCTGATGTTAACGGGTCGGTTTTGACCCATGTCTTAAGTCAGCTCCAAAATACACTTAAAACAATTATCTATCACCCAAATTGTTTCTCATCTCTTGGTTTCCTCGTTAGGCTTCCTTATCCATGAAAATATTGGTTTTAGTATTTTGGTGTGGGCCATTGGACCTTTTTTTG
This sequence comes from Nerophis ophidion, assembly GCF_033978795.1. Taxonomy (NCBI): domain Eukaryota; kingdom Metazoa; phylum Chordata; class Actinopteri; order Syngnathiformes; family Syngnathidae; genus Nerophis; species Nerophis ophidion. The sequence continues at coordinate 72,937,131 of NC_084616.1, read as the reverse complement.
TCAGTATACCTGTTAAACCTTGGCGAGAATGAGGACTCAGGTGCAGAAGGGGGACAATTGACACAGGCTTTATTTAACAGTTTTCTTTGAAATCTCTTTGAACAGAGTGATTAAAGCAAAGCGGCTATGGAATCTCTGAGAACAAAAGACATAGGCAAAACGCAATAAACAGAAAATCACTCCATTGGGGGGAAAAAGGCAATAGCAAAATTACACACAAATCTTCTAACAAAAGAACAACAATCTATGATTAGCTAAAAAAAAGGTAAATCACTCACGCAGAGGAGACAAGAAACTTTTAACAGAAAGTGCGCTATGAAAAGCTTAGAAAACTACAAACTAAATCGCTCCAAGAGGAGGGGAAAAAAAAGAAGGCAAAGCACTGAAATTAGACACAAAAATTCTTGACCAAAAACTCTAACAAACAAAATCACTTTCTCAGGGGAAACAAAGAGATCAATAAATAAGGCAAGGCAATACTTAGCAAAACTTGGTTCAAGGCCGGAGGCACGTAGCGAGACGATATACTCTGGCACAAGACAAAAGGAAGACCAGACATTTATACACATGAGGGAGGGTGACACAGGTGGGCACAATCAGGCAATCAGGAGAGACATCAGACCAGTGAAACAGGAGGAAGGGCAAGTGACCTGAAACGAGAGGGAGAGTTAACCTTTCAAAATAAAACAGGAAATGACAAGACAACATGAAACCAAACAAAACCCAGACAATACTTCACCCAGGTGTGACAATACCCATCGATTTCAATTAAAAAAAAAATGGTAAAATGAACCTCGAGAAGATGGTATAATTAAATAAAATGTTGTTGTGTTACCTGTCTATTACTGAGGGGTATTAGAACAGATCTCTGAATAAATTACCTTTTTTTTTTTTTTTTTCATTTTAATAATTTTAATTATAGTAACCCGCCAGCGCCCCCCGCGACCCCGAAAGGGAATAAGCGGTAGAAAATGGATGGATGGATGGATCTATGGTGTTACGGGTCATCCATCCATCCATGTTCTACTGCTTATTCCCTTTTTGGGTCGCAGGGGGGCGCTGGCGCCTATCTCAGCTACAATCGTGCAGAAGGCGGGGTACAACCTGGACAAGTCGCCACCTCATCGCAGACAACATTCACACTCACATTCACACACTAGGGCCAATTTAGTGTTGCCACTCAACCAGGTGCGTGTCTTTGGAAGTGGGAGGAAGCCGGAGTACCCGGAGGGAACCCACGCAGTCACGGGGAGAACATGCAAACTCCACACAGAAAGACCCCGAGCCTGGATTTGAACCCAAGACTGCAGGAACTTCTTATTGTGAGGCAGACGCACTAACCCCTCTGCCACCGTGAAGCCCCTGTTACGGGTCAATTCCGACCATTATATGTTTACACTGGCGCTCTGTTCGTTTCCCTACGTCCGTGTACACAGCGGCGTTTTAAAAAGTCATAAATTTCACTTTTTTTAAAAACCGATACCGATAATTTTGAAACCGATACCGATAATTTCCGATTTTAAAGCATTTATCGGCCGATAATATCGTCAG